>NC_086118.1:51902186-51952186 GCF_963921235.1 Mobula hypostoma
GTTAGTACTGGAATATGTGGAGACACCTGCGGGCTGCCCCCAGCACATTCTGAGGTTGTGTTGGTCATTAACACAGACGGCACTTTTCACTGTCTGTTTCAATGTACATGTGATAGCGAACCCGAACGGGAATCCGAATCTGACCACCCGGCATTCTGAGCATCCGGACAGGAGCTGCGCAAATGGAATTTCATTTCCTTTTGCCACTTTTCCTGATGCAGCATTTTTACCTTGCAACCTTCTGCACAGTCTCGTTCCCCTTCGATGGAACATATTCCCACCCAACCTACAGCCTGCTAGACTTCTCTCCAGGTATTTCAACCATTTAACAGTGTGTTCAGTGCCTCTGGAACGGTCTAGTTCCGTTCCTATTGTAATCTTCACCATGTTTCTAACATCTCTTCAAAACCTTTTTCCATAAAAGGCAAGTCCAACTTTCTCATATTTTAAATTCCTGACTCCCTGAATCATTTGGGAGCTTGCCTTTGTAATATTTCAAAAAGTTTAAAATGCTGGAGAGATCGATCGCTGCAAAATCCTGGCAGGAAGCAGCATTAGTTTTCGCTGAACACGTTCCTTCTGGCTTTCAATGCCCCGTGCACAGTGACGGCACGTTATGGATCTTTCCTGGCCGGTTCAAATCAGCAGCCTCGTGTGATCCAAACCCTTCCTGTAAGAAGCTGGCTACCTTCTGACTCTAAAATGTCAAAGTAAATTTGTTATCAAAGTCCATGTGTATGTCTCCATCTGCTACCCTGGGGTTCATTTTGTTGTGTGGATGGGCAATGCGTGGGGGAAGACCGATGCGCTCACCTTGCACGACCTCAGTCTTTTCTCTCCCTCGCTCTAAATCCTCTCTGCAATAGTATTTTCTCAGTCACTTGATTCTTTCGCTCTCTTTATTTCTTGTTTTCTCTTCCTCGAAACTCTCTTGCTCGCTCAGTCAGTTCATTCTGATATTCTCTATTTCTCTTTCCCTCTCACACTCTGTTCTCTCTTCCTCCTCTCTCTCTCTGTCTTTCACCATTATTTAATGAGTTCACACCTCACACTTCCTGCCTCTCACTCAGTTATCGGATGAGGCTGGATGCCGGTCAGTAACGCACTTCCTCCCCACCCTCCCTCGACCCCCTCCCTGCCCTCCCTCGACCCCTCCCCGCCCTCCATTGACCCCCTCCCTGCCCCCCCTCGACCCCCTCCCCACCTTCCCTTGCCCCCTTCCCGCCCTCCCTCGACCCCCTCCCCACCTTCCCTTGCCCCCTTCCCGCCCTCCCTCGACCCCCTCCCTGCCCTCCCTCGACCCCTCCCCGCCCTCCCTCGACCCCTCCCCGCCCTCCATTGACCCCCTCCATGCCCCCCCTCGACCCCCTCCCCACCTTCCCTTGCCCCCTTCCCGCCCTCCCTCGACCCCCTCCCCACCTTCCCTTGCCCCCTTCCCTCCCTCCCTCGACCCCCTCCCTGCCCTCCCTCGACCCCTTCCCGCCCTCCCTCGACCCCCTCCCCACCTTCCCTTGCCCCCTTCCCGCCCTCCTTCGACCCCCTCCCCACCTTCCCTTGCCCCCTTCCCGCCCTCTCTCGACCCCCTCCCCACCCTCCATTGACCCCTTCCCGGCCCTCCCTTCACCCCCTCCCCGCCCTCCCTCGACCCCTCCGTGCTCTGTGCTCTCCTCCTCTGCCTGGTTTCCAGGGTGAGTGAGGGATCCCATGAAGACAGCTCTTCGCACCATTGGCCCGGCCAATAACTGAGCCAACCTTTAAACCATTCTTTTACAACAAAAAGCCAGGTTCTCTATTTATAAATTCTCCAAGAAATAGTTTCATAAACTTTAGCATGCTTAAAAAATGATAAAAATATATATTTATAAATTGCATAAATCCTTTCATCACTACCCCTCCTGCCTCTTTCCACATCTCTTTCCCCTCCCTCCTGCTTTTCGCTTCCCCATCACTCTTTTGGCCCCCTCTCCATTCCCTCTGCAATCTCTTCCCTTTCTTCATCCTTTCCTCTCCCACTAAGGCCAGGAGCTGAGAGAAAACTCCTTCACATGGAGCAGTGTGCGTCTGGAGTGAGCTGGAACTGGAGAAGTGGCTGCAAGAGTACAATGGCGACATTTAGGAGACATTTGGACAGGTAAATGGAGGGGATGGGCTGAGAGGGTTATGGGCCGAACGTGAGCAGGGGGGAAGCTGCGGACAGCATGGATCAGTCGGGCTGAAGGGACTGTTTCTCTGTTGCGTTACTCTGATTTTATTATCTTTGCAAAGAATGGCGGGATGGGCTGCGAAACAACAAATTTCAGGACATATGTCAGTGATAATACACCTGATGTTTCCAGGGAATTACTTTAACTGTGAGTTTCTCCCGACTCGACTGTTGTTTTGTCACCCATCATGGTCACACCATCCCCAACACCATACCCATCACCAACACCATACCCATCAACATCACCCCATCCCCAACACCTCACCCATCACCATCACCCCGTCCCCAACTCTTCACCCATCACCATCACCCCGTCCCCAGTACCTCACCCATCACAATCACCCTGTCCCCAACACCTCACGCATCACCATCACCCCGTCCCCAACACCTCACCCAACACCATCACCCTGTCCCCAACACCTCACCCATCACTATCACCCGTCCCCGACACTTCACCCATCACCATCACCCCCTCCCCAACTCCTCAACCATCACCCCATCCCCAACACCATCACCCTGTCCCCAACACCTCACTCATCACTATCACCCGTCCCCAACACTTCACCCATCACCATCACTCCCTCCCCAACTCCTCACTCATCACCATCACCCTGCCACGAACACCTCACCCATCACCATCACCCTGTCCCCAACGCCTCTCCCATCATCCCGTCCCCAACACCTCACCCATCACCATCACCCCATCCCCAACTTCTCACCCAACACCATCACCCCATCCCCAACACTTCACCCATCACCCCGTCCCCAACACCTCACCCATCATCATCATCCCGTCCCCAACACCTCACCCATCACCATCGCCCCGTCCCCAAAACCATCACCCCGTCCCCAACACTTCACTCATCACCATCACCCTGTCCCCAACACCTCACCCATCACCATCACCCTGTCCCCAACACTTCATCCATCACCATCACCCCGTCCCCAACACCTCACCCATCACCATCACCCCGTTCCCCAACACCTCACCCATCACCATCGCCCTGTCCCCAACACTTCACCCATCACCATCACCCCATTCCCAACACCTCACCCAACACCATCACCCCGTCCCCAACTCTTCACCCATCACCATCACCCTGTCCCCAGTACCTCACCCATCACAATCACCCTGTCCCCAACACCTCATGCATCACCATCATCCCGTCTCCAACACCTCACCCAACACCATCACCCTGTCCCCAACACCTCACCCATCACTATCACCCACCCCCAACACTTCACCCATCACCATCACCCCCTCCCCAACTCCTCAACCATCACCCCATCCCCAACACCATCACCCTGTCCCCAACACCTCACTCATCACTATCACCCATCCCCAACACTTCACCCATCACCATCACTCCCTCCCCAACTCCTCACTCATCACCATCATCCTGCCACGAACACCTCACCCATCACCATCACCCCATCCCCAACTTCTCACCCAACACCATCACCCCATCCCCAACACTTCACCCATCACCCTGTCCCCAACACCTCACCCATCATCATCATCCCGTCCCCAACACCTCACCCATCACCATCGCCCCGTCCCCAAAACCATCACCCCGTCCCCAACACTTCACTCATCACCATCACCCTGTCCCCAACACCTCACCCATCACCATCACCCTGTCCCCAACACTTCATCCATCACCATCACCCCGTCCCCAACACCTCACCCATCACCATCACCCCATCCCCAACACCTCACCCATCACCATCACCCCGTCCCCAACACCTCACCCATCACCATCGCCCCGTCCCCAAAACCATCACCCCGTCCCCAACACTTCACTCATCACCATCACCCTGTCCCCAACACCTCACCCATCACCATCACCCTGTCCCCAACACTTCATCCATCACCATCACCCCGTCCCCAACACCTCACCCATCACCATCACCCCGTCCCCAACACCTCACCCATCACCATCGCCCCGTCCCCAACACTTCACCCATCACCATCACCCCATTCCCAACACCTCACCCAACACCATCACCCCGTCCCCAACTCTTCACCCATCACCATCACCCTGTCCCCAACACCTCACCCATCACTATCACCCATCCCCAACACTTCACCCATCACCACTCCCCAACTCCTCAACCATCACCCCATCCCCAACACCATCACCCTGTCCCCAACACCTCACTCATCACTATCACCCGTCCCCAACACTTCACCCATCACCATCACCCCCTCCCCAACTCCTCAACCATCACCCCATCCCCAACACCATCACCCTGTCCCCAACACCTCACTCATCACTATCACCCATCCCCAACACTTCACCCATCACCATCACTCCCTCCCCAACTCCTCACTCATCACCATCACCCTGCCACGAACACCTCACCCATCACCATCACCCTGTCCCCAACGCCTCTCCCATCATCCCGTCCCCAACACCTCACCCATCACCATCACCCCATCCCCAACTTCTCACCCAACACCATCACCCCATCCCCAACACTTCACCCATCACCCCGTCCCCAACACCTCACCCATCATCATCATCCCGTCCCCAACACCTCACCCATCACCATCGCCCCGTCCCCAAAACCATCACCCCGTCCCCAACACTTCACTCATCACCATCACCCTGTCCCCAACACCTCACCCATCACCATCACCCTGTCCCCAACACTTCATCCATCACCATCACCCCGTCCCCAACACCTCACCCATCACCATCACCCCGTTCCCCAACACCTCACCCATCACCATCGCCCTGTCCCCAACACTTCACCCATCACCATCACCCCATTCCCAACACCTCACCCAACACCATCACCCCGTCCCCAACTCTTCACCCATCACCATCACCCTGTCCCCAGTACCTCACCCATCACAATCACCCTGTCCCCAACACCTCATGCATCACCATCATCCCGTCTCCAACACCTCACCCAACACCATCACCCTGTCCCCAACACCTCACCCATCACTATCACCCACCCCCAACACTTCACCCATCACCATCACCCCCTCCCCAACTCCTCAACCATCACCCCATCCCCAACACCATCACCCTGTCCCCAACACCTCACTCATCACTATCACCCATCCCCAACACTTCACCCATCACCATCACTCCCTCCCCAACTCCTCACTCATCACCATCATCCTGCCACGAACACCTCACCCATCACCATCACCCCATCCCCAACTTCTCACCCAACACCATCACCCCATCCCCAACACTTCACCCATCACCCTGTCCCCAACACCTCACCCATCATCATCATCCCGTCCCCAACACCTCACCCATCACCATCGCCCCGTCCCCAAAACCATCACCCCGTCCCCAACACTTCACTCATCACCATCACCCTGTCCCCAACACCTCACCCATCACCATCACCCTGTCCCCAACACGTCACCCATCACCATCACCCCGTCCCCAACACCTCACCCATCACCATCACCCCATCCCCAACACCTCACCCATCACCATCACCCCGTCCCCAACACCTCACCCATCACCATCGCCCCGTCCCCAAAACCATCACCCCGTCCCCAACACTTCACTCATCACCATCACCCTGTCCCCAACACCTCACCCATCACCATCACCCTGTCCCCAACACTTCATCCATCACCATCACCCCGTCCCCAACACCTCACCCATCACCATCACCCCGTCCCCAACACCTCACCCATCACCATCACCCCGTCCCCAACACCTCACCCATCACCATCGCCCCGTCCCCAACACTTCACCCATCACCATCACCCCATTCCCAACACCTCACCCAACACCATCACCCCGTCCCCAACTCTTCACCCATCACCATCACCCTGTCCCCAACACCTCACCCATCACTATCACCCATCCCCAACACTTCACCCATCACCACTCCCCAACTCCTCAACCATCACCCCATCCCCAACACCATCACCCTGTCCCCAACACCTCACTCATCACTATCACCCGTCCCCAACACTTCACCCATCACCATCACTCCCTCCCCAACTCCTCACTCATCACCATCATCCTACCCCGAACACCTCACCCATCACCATCACCCTGTTCCCAACGCCTCTCCCATCACCCCGTCCCCAACACCTCACCCATCACCATCACCCCATCCCCAACTTCTCACCCAACACCATCACCACATCCCCAACACTTCACCCATCACCCCGTCCCCAACACCTCACCCATCATCACCCCGTCCCCAACACCTCACCCATCACCATCACCCCGTCCCCAACGCTTCACCCATCACCATCACCCCATTCCCAACACCTCACCCAACACCATCACCCCGTCCCCAACACTTCACCCATCACCATCACCCTGTCCCCAACACCTCACCCATCACCATCACCCCGTCCCCAACACTTCACCCATCACCATCACCCTGTCCCCAACACCTCACCCATCACCATCACCCTGTCCCCAACACCTCACCCATCACCATCACCCCGTCCCCAACACTTCACCCATCACCCCATCCCCAACACCTCACCCATCACCATCACCCTGTCCCCAACACTTCACCCATCACCATCACCCTGTCCCCAACACCTCACCCATCACCATCACCCCATTCCCAACACCATCACCCCGTCCCCAACACTTCACCCATCACCCTGTCCCCAACACCTCACCCATCACCATCACCCCATTCCCAACACTTCACCCATCACCCCGTCCCTATCACCTCACCCATCACCATCACCCTGTCCCCAACACCTCACCCATCACCATCACCCCATCCCCAACACCTCACCCATCACCATCACCCTGTCCCCAACACCCTGTCCCCAACACCCCACCCATCACCATCACCCCGTCCCCAACACCTCACCCATCACCATCACCCCGTCCCCAACACCTCACCCATCACCATCACCCCATCCCCAACACCTCACCCATCACCATCACTCCATCCCCAACACTTCACCCATCACCAACACCTCACCCATCACCATCACCCCATCCGCAACACCTCTCCCATGTGAGAGGGCATAACAAACATTTTTGGAGGAAGGTATAGCGAGGATGGGGGGTTCCACTGCCAGAAGCAGTGTTCGGGGCAGATACATTAGGGGCATTTAAGAGACTGTCAGACTGACACATGGATAAAGGAAAAGTGGAGGCTATATGGGAGGGAAAGGCTGGATTGATTTTAGGGCAGGTTAAAAGGTCAGCACGACATGATGGGCTGAAGGGCTGTACTGTGCTGTTCTGTTCCATGTTCTACGTTTTATTTCTCCTGCCTTGGAGTATTGGTTCTCCTCCAAAAGAACTCTGGAAACCTCTCCATTACTATTATTTAATGAGGCTGCTTTTAATTTAAAATCTTGTCTCATCGTGGTATTTCTTAAGATAAATAGATTTTCACTTTGCCACAGCTTTCCACATTTTGTATTGACAAGGATTAAAAGAGAAATGGGAAGCAGCTCACATTTAGCAATGTTTTAGAAAATGTAGCCAATTGTTTTTAGTTCTCTGTAGCAAATGTAAGTCTTCAAGAGAAGCACTTCAGCTAACAAAGTGACTGTGTGAGAGATGCCTAGCTGGTCTTTACCCAGAGGCTGTTATCAGCATCAGAAAGTTATTCCCAGTGATACCCAATAAGCACTCCAATTCACAAATCAGGGAGGAAAACAACAAACTCTTCCCAACTATACCTCCCACATTTACCAGCATGACCTGCCCCCGGCCGTCTCTCAGTGCCACATTCAGGAGAGGAGGGCTTCGCTAGTGACTGACAATCAGTCGTCTTAAACTTTCTACAGAGTTTGGATCAGACAGTGTGACTGCAAAAATAAAAATCTATCCCATTCATCAAACTGCTGTGGAAAATTCTGCATTCTTTTACAAATGATGCAGTTGGCCCTAATTAAAAACTCTGAGAGCAAGAGACGAATTTCAATGGAGCAAAAGCCTTGAACCATTCACATGTTAGATGATAAAAGCTAAAAATCAAAAAAAGCAAGAGTTTCTGCAGATGCTGGAAATCCATAAGATCACAAGATATAAGAACATTTGACCCATCAAGTCTGCTCCATCATCATGGCTGATCCAATTTTCCTCTCAGTCCCAATCTCCCGCCTTCTTCCTCTATCCCTTCATGCCCTGACCAATCAAGAATCTGTCAACCTCTGTCTTAAATGTACATAAAGACTTGGCCTCCACAGCTGCCTGTGTTAAAGAATTCCACAGATTCACCACCCTCTGGTTAAATAATTTTCTCTTCATCTCTGTTCTAAAAGGGCATCCCTCTATTCTGAGGCTGTGTCCTCTGGTCTTCGACTCTCCTACCATAGGAAAAATCCTCTCCACATCCACTCTATCAAATCCTTTCACCATTCAATAGGTTTCAATGAGGTCACCCCTCATTCTTCTGAATTCTGGTGAATACAGGCCCAGAGCCATCAAACACTCTTCACGTGACAAGCCATTCAATCCTGGAATAATTTTCGTGAACCTCCTTTAAACCTTCTCCAGTTTCAGCACACCCTTTCTAAAATAAGGGGCCCAAACTTGCTCACAATACTCCATGTGAGGCCTCACCAATGCTTGATAAATTCTCAATATTATATGCTTGATTTTATATTCTAGTCCTCTTGAAATGAATGCTAACATTGCATTTGCCTTCCTCTGACAGACTCAATCTGCAAATTAACCTTCAGGGAATCCTGCACAAGAACTCCCAAGTCCCTTTGCCCTTCATTTTTTTTGTATTTCCTCTCCATTTAGAAATATATTCTTCTTCTACCAAAGTGCATGACCATACACTTCCCAACATTGTATTCCATCTGCCATTTCTTTGTCCATTCTCCTAATCAGTCTTAAGTCTTTCTGTAGCTTCTCTACTTTCTCAAAGCTACCTGCCCCTCCACCTATCTTCCTATCATCTACAAACTTTGCAACAAAGCCATCCATTCCATCATCCAGAATCATTGCCATACTGTATAATGTAAAAAGAATGGCTCCCAACACAGACCCAAGGAACACCACTAGTCATCAGCAGCCAACCAGAAAAGGCTCCCTTTATTCCCACTCTTTGCCTCCTGCCAATCACCCACTGCTTTATCCATGTTAGAATCTTTCTTGTAATACCATGGGCTCATAGCTTGTTAAGCAGCCTCATGCATGGCACCTTGTCAAAGACCTTCTGAAAATCCAAGTACGCAATATCAGCCGACTTTCCATTGTTTATCCTGCTTGTTATTTCCTCAAAGAATTCTAACACATTTGTCAGGCAAGATGTCCCCTTGAGGAAACCATACTGACTACGGACTATTTTATCATGTGCCTTTGAGAACCCTGAGACTGCATCCTTAATAATCGACTCCAACATCTTCCCAACCACTGAGGTCAGACTAACTGGCCTATCGTTTCCTTTCTCCTGCCTCTCTCCCTTCTTGAAGAGTGAAGTGACATTTGCAGTTTTCCAATCTTCCAGAGCCATTCCAGAACCTAATGATTCTTGAAAGATCATTACTAATGCCTCCACAATCTCTTCAGCCATCGCTTTCAGAACCGTGGCTTGTGGTCCATCTGGTCCAGGTGACTTATCTACCTTCAGACCTTTCAGTTTCCCAAGAACCTTCTCTCCAGTAACGGTAACTTCACACACTTCATGACAACCTGGAAATTCCACCATACTGCGAGTGTTTTCCACAGTGAAGACTGACGCAAAATACCTATTCAGTTCGTCCACCATTTCATTGTCAACCATTACTACCTCCTCAGCATCGTTTTCCAGCGGTCTGATATCCACTCTCGCTTCTCTTTTATACTTTATGTATCTGAAGAAACTTTTGGTTTCCTCTTTAATATTATTGGCTAGCTTGCTTGGTATTTCATCTTACCTTAATGACTTTTTTAGTTGCCATCTGTTAGTTTTTAAAAGTTTCCCAATCCTTTAATTTCCCTCTAATTTTGCTCTATTATATACCCTCTCTTTGGCTTTGACTTCTCTTGTTAGTCTCAGTTGTGTCAACTTTTCTTTAGAATACTTCTTCCTCTTTGAGATGTATATGTCCTGTGCCTTCCGAATTGCTTCTAGAAATTCCAGCTATTGCTGCTCTGCCATTGTCCCTGCCCGCGATCCTTTTCAGTCAATTCCAGCCAGCTCCTCTCTCATGCCTCTGTAATTCCCTTTACTGTAATACTGATACATCTGACCTTAGCTTCTCCTTCTCAAATTGCAGGTGCATTCGATTATATTATGACCACGTGCCAGAAGGGTTCTTTACCTTAAGCTCTCTAATCAATTGTGGTTCATTGCACAACACCCAATCCAGAATAGCTGACCCTCCTGTAAGCTCAACCACGAGCTGCTCTAAAAAACCATCTCATAGACACGCTAGAAATTCCCCCTCCTGGAATCCAGCACCAACCTGATTTCCCCAATCTACCTGCATATTGAAATCCCCCATGACTATTGTAACATTGTCCTTTTGGCACGCATTTTCTATCTCCTGTTGTAATTTGCAGGCTACATCCTTACGACTGTTTGGGGGTCTGTTTACAACTCCCAACAGGGTCTTTTTACCCTTACAGTTCCTCAGCTCTATCCACAATGACTCCACACCTTCTGATCTTACGTCACCTCTTTCTAATGATACGATTTCATTTTTTACGCTACCCCCTCTGCCTTCCTGCTTGTCCTTTCAATACAATGTGTATCCTTGGGCATTAAGCTCCCAGCTATAATCTTCTTTCCGCTACGATTCAGTGATGCCCACAACATCATACCTGTCAATCTGCAACTGTGCTGCAAGTTCATCTGTGGTATTCTGTACACTGCACGCACTCAAATATAACACTTTCAGTCCTGTATTCACCCTTTTCAATTTTGTCTGCCTTTTACATTGCAACTTATCCTGTTGACTGCCTCTGTTTGTAAACCAGGCCTGCATCTTCAGCAGTATCATCCACCTTTCCTACGACACTTCTTGCATTGAAATACAGGCAGCTCAGGACACGAGTTGCACCATGCTCAACCTTCTGATCCCTGACTTTGTCTGAGGTCTTACCAAAATCCAGAGCGAAGCACATAAAATGCTGGAGCAACTCAGCAGGTCGGGCAGCACCTACGGAGATGAATAAACGGTCAAGGTTTCAGGCTAAGACCCTTCAGCAGGAAAAGCTAAATGTTGACTTCAATGGTGATTATTCTGCAGGTGATCAGCACATTACATCGAGTCTATCAAACGCAAAGAGCTGAACTTTCACGTTGAACTTACTTTCAAGGACTCGACAACCCATTTCCTCAATATTACTTATTATTATCTTTTTTTGTATTTTCACAGTTTGTCTTTTGCACACTAGTTGTTTGTCAGTCTTTGTGTGTGGTTTTTCATTGATTCTGTTGTATTTCTTTGTTCGACTGTGAATTCCTGCAAGAAAATGAATCAGTGGGTAGTATGTGGTGACATATCCATACTTTGATAATACTTTTGCACTGAACTCTGAACTACTGAGAGGTCGCTGCACAGAGACTGCCTCATCTCGGGACCCACAGGCTTCCCGCCATCTCCGTTCCACGACTCAGGAGTATAACGAATTAACAAAATATAACTTTGTGACTGAATGCAGCACCAGCAACTCTGACGCTATCCAGGAGGACAGCCCTCTTGTCTGCAAACTCAATGAACCTTCACTCTGTCTGCCACTTGTCCACAGTGTCTGCAGTGTGCACTATTTACAAAATTCACTGCAGTTGCTCTCCGGGCTGGAGTCATCGAGTCACCGAGAGCTGCAAAGTCAAAGTAAAGTTTATTATCGAAGTGTGAGTACGTTACCATACACTGTCTTGAGGTTCATTTACTTCTGAGTATTTACAGGAAAGTAAAGACTATGATAGAATTTATGGAAAAATATACATAAACAAAGATTAATAACTAATGTACAAAAGAAGACAGAGAGTACAAGTGAAAAATAAATAATACTGAGGATATGGGTTGTAAAGAGCTCTTGAAAGTCTATAGTTTGTGGAATCAGTTCGAAGTTGAGGTGAGTGAAGTTATCCATGTCCGTTTTGGGAGCCTGATGGTTGTAGGGTAATAACTGCTCCTGAACCCGGTGGCGTGGGACCGAAGGATTCTGTCCTCCTGCCTCAGGGCAGTAGCAAGAAGGGAGCTCAGGCTGGATGGTGGTACAATTCAGAAACAGGCCCTTCGGCCCACTGAATCCTTGTTGACCCTCTGGCACCCATTTACAGTGAATCTGCTCTAACACATTTTATTCTGAATCAGATTTATTATCAATGACAACAGTATGCTGTGAAATTTGTTGTTTTATGGCAGCGGTATACTGCCAGACATATTACTCTAAGTTTTAAAAAAAAGCACCTCTGACACACATACTTTCCCCAATCACTTTAAAATTATGCCCTTGAAAAGAATTAAGTTGGCCTTTCTGGTTGAGACCCTGCATCAGAACTGAGTGGGAAGAGATAAGATTGAGGGTGTGTAGTGGTGCTTTGGGGTGGTGGGAATGGGAGGTGTGATAGAGGCAGGTAGGTGATAGGTGGAACCAGATGGACAGACAGAGCATAGAAATGGTGGTTTTTGTGGCCAGGAGTGGGATGGGAGAAGTGATCAAAGGAAGCAGAAACTGAGACGGGCAGGTGAGTGGACAGCCAGGAGTGTGGATTACCCAAAGCCAGGGAATTCAGCGTTCTTTCCATGTTGCACACCATCCTGAGCTGGAAGTAGCTCACTGTCCCGTCATTGCCGCTGAGTCTGCATTCTGGAACTGGAGAGACACAACGCTAGAAAAACTCAGCAGATAAGGCAGCAACCGCGAGGAACACCGAGCACGATGGGAGAACCTTCACCAAGAAGAACCAGAGCTTTCCGTGAATGCGGGCCCTCCACTGTCTTCTCAAGGGCAATTCATAAATAGTCATGTCCCACAAAATAATAAAAAGAACAATTTCCTTGGTAGATTTATTCTCTGTATAATATTTATAATTTCATTATAAATCAAAAATAGCACTGACTTCCTGATGTTTACACTGAACTTTGGCACCAAAACGCGCCAGTCTTCTGTCTTGTCCGCAGTGTCTGTCCTTGTGATATTGGAAAGCAGCCTGAGACTCTGATGAACTTCAGGGGGAATGTTTCTGTCAGATGATGTTAGGTTTACAGCGCCGAGAAACGCATATTCCTTGTCTGAGTAATGAAGCCCCCGTGCTCACAGCAGGCAGCTGGCATTCGCGGCCAAACGGAGCTGCAAAGCGTGTTCCTGAAACAGGACCGATGGCAGGTGATGCACACATCGCCTTCTGTCCACTGACTGCATTGACGATCCAGGTCCATGCACATTGAAATTACTGTGAAATGCATTGTTTGTGTTAGTAACCAGCGAGGCAATTTCACTGTGGGTCTCAACATACCTGTGACAAATAAAGCCCATCTCTATCTGTCACGTTTCAGTCTGAAACCCTGCACCACAGGAAACCCTGGTCAGTGTGAGGAGGGGACGGAAAGTGAGGAGGCAGGCATCCGAGGTGATTGGTGGACCGAGGAGTGGTGAAGAACGATAGGCAGGTTGTGCCGGGTAGGGGAGGGGAGGAGAGGATGGAGGCTGGCAGATGGTAGTAGGTGAATGATGGAGGGAGTGCGAGGAAGAGGGAGAGAGAGAAAGAGAGGGAAGGAGAGAGAGGGAGAGGGAAAAAGAAAAAGAGAGGAAGAAAATCGGTGGTGTTTGTTACCCTGGGACATTGGGGAAATCGTGCCTTAGCTGGCTTGCCTGATGGCATCACCCCTATGATCTATTGAACTGATGCTTCCTGAATATTTTCCAGCAGTTCCAGGCAGGGCAGAAAGAAAACCAACCTCCTTTTGCTCTGCATGGAGAAAGATACAGTCAAATGCCCTAGAGCACAGTACAGGCACTAAGGTGTTTACAGGGCTCAGGGGCAGCAAGATTGCAGTAGCAGTGTGATTAGAGTAGTGAGTTAGTACCTGAAGGCCTGAACTTTTGACCGGGATACATGAGTTCGAATCCCACCAGTGCACCTGGGAACTTAAACTGGGAATAAAATTCGAGAACTGGGGAGCCCAGCTTCAGGTGTTTGCATCTTGAGCTCACTGCCCCTCAGAGAAACGATTAATTCTGCAGTTCAGCCTTCTGCAGTGAAGCAGAGACTGGTGTTACTCTGATCTTGTGTACAAGATGGTCATGAGTGGTTTGACTTATGAACAGGCAATTGTCCAGACTTTGAAATTCAACCACTGTAAGTACAAAATTGCCCCTCCAACCGCGTGACCGTCTCTCAGTTCTGTCCCTCTACTCCCTTCCCATCATTAGAAGGATCATTTTGTGCTCAGCTCTCTAGAGTGGGACATGAACCTGTAACTCAGAGGGAATCGTGCGTCATTTTCTGATGCACCATGAATGAACACAAATTTTGGGAAAGCTCACATAGGGTTCCCCTCAGGACAGAACTTGTCCTTGGCAAGTAAGAATGTTGTCCGGAAATTTTCCCAGTAGATTTATTTTTTCACAGGTTTCTCAAGGGAACTCTTGGAATAGAACACACAGGACGCGGATTTCCTAAATCTATAATTGTTCCATGAAAGACTCATTTCCCTACTTTGAGTAAAGTTGACAGTTTCCTGATGAAAACAATCAAATGTTTCAGTTGAGCTGACCACTATTCTCACTCATCATCACTTCAGTGACCTGATCTTCTCCACACAACTCTGGACCTTTCTGGAAATAATCAGAAGGCCGGGCAGCAGCTGTGGAGAGAGGAAAAAATAACATGTTAATGCTGCAGGTGCATTATCTTCCAACAGGTTTGGTCAGTTCTGTCACAAACAGGGAGGGCTGGTTATCTGAAATTGGTGAAACTAGTATTAAGTCCCATAGGCTGCCACATGCCTAATCAGAAGACGAGGTACAGTTCGTCAAGCTTAAATTGGACATTGTTGGGCACTGACTCTGAATGAATTTTCACTTCCTTACAGAGAATGTTCTGGGACCATTTTACTTGCCCACCCCTATACATGACCATCAGAGGCAAGGCTGGCATTATTGCCTTTGAACTAAGGAGCTTGTATGGTCACCAGAGGGCAGTTGAGTTACACTCAGTACATTGGATATGACTCACCCACAGATCAGGCCGGGAAAAGATGGAGATTCCCTGCCCTGAATTCTATCAGTGAACCATCTGGGGGTTTGCAATCATCTAGTGGTCTTGAGATCACCATTAGAGAGATCGAGTTGTCTACTCTATGGGATTTAACTTTCCACCAGCCGCAGTGGGTTTTAAACCCCATTTTCCCTCTCCGCTATCAGGAATCACTGGCAAAACCAGCATTTATTCCCCAACCCTGACTGACTACAAGACCATAAGACCAAAAGACATAGGAGCAGAATTAGGCTATTCAGCCCATCGAATCTTCTTTGCCATTTAATCATGGGTGATTTATTTTTCCTCTCGACTCCCACTCCCCTGCCTTCTCCCTGTAACCTTTGACACTCTATCAAGCTCCGTTTTGAATATACCCAGTGACTTGGTCCGTGATGAGTTCCACAGGCTCACCACCCTTTCTGGCTAAAGAAATTCCTTTTTCATCTCTGCTCTAAAAAGGACGCCTTGTACTTTGGTCCTAGTCTCTGGACAAAGTGGTGGTGAGTTGCCTTCTTGAACCACTGCAGTCCTTCCGGGGATGGTGCTCCTGCAGTGCTGTCAGGGAGGGAGCTCTGGGGTATAGCCCCAGTGACAATGGTGTTACATTTCCAAGTCAGGATGGTAAGTGACTTGGAGGGGAATCTGTACGTAGTGGTGACCCCATACATCTGAAGCCTTTGACCTCCACGTCTCAGAGATCTATTGAGCAATACAGGACGGAAACAGGCCCCTTGGTACAACTGGTCCCAGCCGACCATGGCATCCTCTCAATGGTAAGGGGTGTTGAGTTTTGGAGGTGCTATCAGAGTAGCCTGGTCCACATGGGACCTCACAGCAGCCCCCATGGCCCAATGGGTGACTAATAGGTTGATACCTGTTGTAATGTGAGTAAAGTCCCTGGAAAGACAGACTGAAGCTGGCGGATACAGGAGGGGTTTATATTCATATCGAGACCCTTTCGGAAGAAGAGGTCTGCTCGACCCAATATTACATGACATTTAATATGCTAAAGATCAAAAGGCAATTCTATATTTGTAAAGCATCTACAATGCTTCCTTGAATTGCACATAACTTTCACACCCCCACACTCTAAGCACCCGAAATGTATGTTTATCAGCACTATCTGGTTTTTTACTGTTCACTGTTCTAGGAGCCTATTGTCCAGAGCTGCATCTTAAATTTAATCTACAGTCCATGCTCAGGTCTAAAGATTGGTTGCTGAAGTCAGTATTTTGCTGAACACCCCTAACCCCAGCATATGCCCGAACAATTCCCAGCCCAGCCCCTGATCGTGGTATCCATCTGATTGATCGGTTGAATTCTGGTTAATGGTGATGCCCCGGGTTTTGACGACAGGGGACCCGTGTCAAGGGAAGGTGGTGAGATTCACGCCTCTGGATCACGAGCCCGGAGATCTGCTCCATGAAAGCAGTGGCAAAGCCAGTGTATTTCCACAAGAGAGAAGCTGCGCACTTCTGGACACTGTGAAAAAGAGCGAAATAGCAAGGTAGTGGTCATGGGTTCATGGACTGTTCAGAAATCTGATGGCAGAGGGGAAGAAGCTCTTCCTAAATCATTGAGTGTGATTCTTCAGGCTCCTGTACCTCCTTCCTGATGGTAGTAATATGAAGAGGGTATCTCCTCGATGGTGAGAGTCCTTAATGAATCCTCGGGGAAGAGGGAGATGTGATCATGACATCCACAGATCATGAGGGGTTTGGACGCACAGACTCTTTCCATTGACTGGAACCTGGACCCAGGGAACAAGGACTGCAGAAAATCCCTGGATGAATTGCCGAGGAATAAGGAACTTTTCATTGATCGGTGAATGGTCAAACTGTCTGAAAGGCTCATGGTGTCGGTGGTGGTGGTGTGGGAAATTTGAGGGGGAGAACATTGCAGGGTAGCAGAAAGGCATTGGGAATGGACTAAGTGGATAGGTCAAGGCTTGAAGGGCAGACTGGCCTCCTCTCATCCTTACTCAGAGAAGCAAGGTAGGGTAATTCTCAGAGAAAAAGGGTTCTGATTGCTATCTTGATGCTTATGGATCTTCTGAAAACCTATCACTCAAGAGCTAAAACAGATGGGTCCTTCACTTACTTATTAATTAATTCAGAAAAGGAACAAGTCTTGGAGCAATGGCTTGTTATGTGATAACAATGGGCATAATTTTCCAAGAGGAGGAATAATAAGGAAGAGGGGAGAAGATGGTGGCACGACGCAGTGCACGCAGCCGCTCCGAAATGATATCGTTTTTGTTAAATAGGTACTGTGCACAATCCCGATTTGATGGAGACAGACGTGAGAAGCATGGAGGAACACCTGGAGAAACTTCTGAAATACTTGCTTCGCTGCCGTTACTACCGTGCGATCGAGAATCTCTGGAGGGGAAGGCCCCAGATCCTCGGCTTTGCCTATTGTCTGTTGCCGGGGCCGGGGTCCCTATAAAACGTCCCCATGGACGGTACTGTGCCCGGCTGAGAAAGGAGGAGGAGTGGACATGGGGCAAGCAACCCCATCCCGTGTAAACCTAGTGCTACAGAAATGCCAGCAAAGCTCCAAAAGTCCACGTCGCTGCGAGAGGAAGGATCTTCGAAGATGGGCTCCACCTGGGGACAACTTGAAAGACCAGCCCAGGAGAGAGGAAGCTGGCGAGCTGCTGTCAGTATGGCCAGTGGAAGTGCTGGGCTTAACAAGAAGAAGTTTGCAAACCATTTCTAAAATTCTTTTATGGGATGTGGGCGCTGCCAGCTAAGGCAGCATTTATTGCCCAAACCTACTGTTCAAGCGACCTGTTTACTGGCTCTGATTGAGGGTACCTATGGGCCAGGCTGTCCTGGATAGTTAATATTCAAAGTTCAAAGTAAATTTATTATCAAAGTAGACACTAGACACTAGAATACTACAGCACAGTACAGGCCCTTCAGCCCGCGACGTTGTGCCGACCCGTATATTCCTTAAAAAAACGAAGTACTAAACCCACACTACCCCGTAACCCTCTATTTTTCTTTCATCCATGTGCCTGTCCAAGAGGCTCTTAAATACCCCTAATGTTTTAGCCTCCACCACCATCCCTGGCAAGTCATTCCAGGCACCCACGGCCTTCTGTGTAAAATATATGTCACCATATACAATCTTGAGATTCATTTTCTTGTGGGCATATTTAATAAATCTACAGAATAATAACCATAACAGAATCAATGAAAGGCCGTCTTACTTGGGCATTCAACCACAGTGCAGAAGAGAACAAATTGTGCAAATACAAAAAGGAGGAAATAATAATAATAATAAATAGACAAGCAATAAATATCGAGAATATGAGGTGAAGAGTCCTTTGATTGTGGGAACATTTCAGTGATGGGGCAAGTGAAGTTGAGTGAAGTTTTTTTTTAGATTATGAGGACACGCAGTCGTCTTTTATTGTCATTTAGTAATGCATGCATTAAGAAATTATATAATATTCCTCCGGTGTGATATCACAGAAACACAGGACAGACCAGGACTGAAAAACTAACAAAAACCACATCATTATAACATATAGTTACAACAGTGCAACAATACCATAACTTGATGAAGAACAGGCCATGGCACAGTAAAAAGGTTCAAAGTCTCTTGAAAGTCCCACATCTCACGCAGACGGGAGAAGGAAGAAAACTCTCCCTGCCATGCCCGACCACAGTCCGACTCTGAGTTGTCCGAAAACTTTGAGTTCCGATCAGCCCTCCGACACCGAGTACCGAGCACCATCTCTATCCGAAAGCTTCGACCTCAGCCTCAGTCGCCAGCAGCAGGCAAAGCCGGGGATTTTGGGGCCTTCCCTCCAGAGATTCTCGATCGCACAGTAGCAGCGGCAGCGAACCGGGCATTTCAGAAATTTCCAGATGTTCCTCTGTGCCTTCTCACGTCTGTCTCCATCAAATCAGAATTGTGCACGGCATCGTACTTACAAATATGATATCATTTCACCGGAGAGGCTACGCGCACTGCGTCATGCCGCCATCTTCTCCTCCCGTCTCCCAAAGTTAATCCACTTTGGTTCAAGAGCCTGATGGTTGAGGGGTAGTAACTGTTCCTGAAGCTGGTGGTGAATCTTCTCTCTGCAAGGGGGAGAGCGTCAAACTTTCATGGTCAGACTGGGAACCTTCTGAGGGTGGAGGGGTTGGGGAGGGGAGTATGTGAATGGGGATTTTTTGTCCTGCTGGATGTCGTTCTTCTTGTATGTGTGAACCTGTGACAATAGCAAACTAGAATACAGTCAGTGTCTTGGGACAGTGATGGAGGCCGGTACTTTCACAGCATATAAATAGGAGCTGGGTGTCAAGGCATAGAGGGCTAAGAATCAAGTGTTGGTAAAAGAGATTAGTAGAGATGGACCCTCGGCGGACAGTGTGGGCCAAGGGGCTTTTCTGTATCCTACAATAAGCTATACTGCTCATTTCCCGCAGCTTCCCACACTTATGTCAAGAAGTTGTAGTGAGAGATTAAAGCAATCGACTCTCGTGCCCTGTTGGCAAATGTCTCCCACTGAAAGGGAGGTGAGAATTATGCGCAGCTCTGACTGCCAGCAAGTGAATTGTCTGACTCAAAGACGGCTGCTAAGGCTTCCGGCAGGTGCCTGTGCGGTTGTCTCCTGACATCAGCGCCAGTGATTGAATTCTCCCAAACAGCTGCATCGATACCTTGGCAAATCCACGTGTGAGGAGATGTCAGGCTGAGCGGTTTCTGGTGGCCTCAGAGGAGGCTCGTTTCGCGTGGTAGAGGGGTTACACACACACACACACACACGTAGACACACACGTACACAAACACACACACACATACATACACACAAGCACACACACACACAGACACGTACACAAACACGTACACAAACACACACACACAGACATGTAGACACACACGTATACACACACACACACATAGATACATACACACAAGCAGAAACACACACACACAGACATGTAGACACACACATACACAAACACACAAACACAGATACACACACATACATACACACAAGCACAAACACACACACACACAGACACGTAGACACACACGTACACAAACACACACACATAGATACACACACATACATACACACAAGCACAAACACACACACACAGACACGTAGACACACACGTACACGAACACACACACACAGACATGTAGACACACACGTACACAAACACACACACAGATACACACACACACATACATACACACAAGCACAAACACACACACACAGACATGTAGACACACACGTACACAAACACACACACACAGACATGTAGACACACACGTACACAAACACACACACACAGATACATACACACAAGCAGAAACACACACACATGTAGACACACACGTACACAAACACACACACATAGATACATACACACACACACACACACACACACAAGCACAAACACACACAAACACATAGATACACACACACATCCACCTCCACATACTCACACACACACACACATAATCTCTCCTTAACTGTTTGAGAGCCTTTCCCCTCAATCACACCCCGTCCCCCTCAGCCCCGGTCTCTGCTCATTGACTCACTTCCCTCTCCAGCCCTTGGCTCTGGCTTTGCAGGATATGGCATTTTTTGCATTTCTATAGCTTCCTTCATATCTCCCTCAGGGACCAACACACCCCTAGGCCAATGGGTTCCTTTCCAAGTGCAGTGATGCTGACTGAGGTGGTAGGTGTGGTTAGAGTATGAGGGCAGACACAGTAAAGAAAGTGGCGTGGGCTTTCTTGATTAAATTGATCACTGTGTAGCTCTCCCTTGATACTGCGAGACAAAGTAAGATTAGCACAGTGCAGGGCGGCCCAGTAGCATAGAGGTTAACGTGATGCTTTACTGCGCCAGTGACCCGGGTTAAATTCCCGCTAGTGTCTGTAAGGAGTTTGTACGTTCTCCCCATGACCCATGGGTTTCCTCTGGGTGCTCCTGTTTCCTCCCACATTCCAAAGATATACGGGTTAGGTTAGTAAGTTGTGGGTATGCTATGTTGGTGCCGGAATCGTGTCAACCATTTTATCTGCCGAGGGTGTTTTCCACTATCACCCTGGTAGTGGTGTACATTCCACCTCAGGCCAACATCAGGCAGACACTGAAGAGCTGAGCATCGTGATCACCAGGCACGAAATTGCACACCCTGATGCCTTCTGGGAGAGTTCAATCAGGCCAACTTGAAGAAGTCTCTGAATAACTACCATCAACATGTCACCTGCAGAATCAGAGGAGCCAACACACTTGACCATTGTTCTAGACCGTAAAGGATGCTGACCATGACATCCCATGCCTACACTTTGGAAAGCCTGATCATCTGGCTGTACTTCTATTCCCAGCATATAGGCAGAGACTGAAGACCGCAGTACCAGTGGTGAAGACGAAGAAGATATGGTCAAGGGCATCGGTGGAGTGCTTACAGGACAGTGGACTGGACAATATTCAGGGATTCATCTTCGAGCCTGAATGAATATGGCACAGTTGTCACCAGCTTCATAAAGACCTGTGTGGATAAGTGTGTGCCTTGGACAACATACCAGACATACTGAAACCAAAAACCATGGAAGAACCAGGAGACACCGAGGGCTTAATCTGTGGCATTCAAGACCCATGATCCAGGACCGTACAAGAGGTCCAGGTATGATCTATGGAAGGCTGCTTTAAGGGCAAAAGTACATTTCCAACTGAGGTTAGAGACAGAATTGGTTGCACATCAACTCTGGCAGGATTTGCAGGGTAGCACTTCCTACAAAGCAAAACCTAACATCATGAATGGCTGTGAGGTTCATTCCCAGGTGAGATCAACACCTTTTACACACACTTTGAAAGGAAGATTAAGACTACATCTGTAGCATCTGGTGACACTGTGACCTCTGTCTCGGAGGCCTACGTTAGAACATCTTTCAAGTGGGTGCCAATTATATAAAAGTTGATTGTCCATTGTAAAAGGAATAAGTCTGTTTTGGAACAAAGGTCTCCTTGCTAATAGAGATTTCTGTGTTTCATTATCAACATTTATCTTATTCCATAGATCAATCAAATGTGTTAATATAGGAGATTCTTTCTTTTCCTGTGTCCATTTAGATTCCCATTTATATAGAAAATCTTCAGGTCTATTTTCTCCTATCTTGTCTAATTCTATTTTAATCCATGCTGGTTTTCAATCATCGAAGAAAGATGCAATAGATCTAAGTTGATTTGCTTTATAATAGTTTTTAAAGTTTGGAAGTTGTAACCCTCCAATTGAGCTTCCTCAAGGACTATCAGCCAGTGACACTCAGATCTGCTTTGAGAGGTTGGTCATGGCCAGAGTCAACTCCTGCCTAACCAAAGGACCTGTTCCCCTGCGATTTCTCTATCACCACAACAGGTCTACAGTGGATGCAATCTCACTGGCTCGCTTCTTGGCCCTGGATCACCTGGAGGACAGCAGTACCTACATCACGCTGCTGTTTGTTGATTACACCTCAGCGTTCAACACCATCGTCTCCTTAGTTCTAATCAACAAGCCCCTAAACCTGGGCCACTGTACATCCATCCTTGACTTCCACGTTGAAACGAACATCTCCACCTCGCTGACAAGCTACACTGGCGCACCTCGAGGATGTGGTGCTTGGCCCACTGCTCTACTCTCCCTACACCCACGATTATGTGGATAAGCACAGCTCAAACGCCACCTATAAATACGCCGACAATGCAACTATTTTTTGCAGAATTTCAGGTGGTGACGAGGAGGTGTACAGGAGTGAGATAATCAGCTGGTTGAACAACCTTGTACTCATCCCCTTTTCGCACGGTCACTCAGTTTTTGAGGATGACCTGCTCTAGGCAGATTTACAGCTCTGCCATATTCTTTCCATTTCTTGATGATTGACTTAACTGTACTCCAAGGGATATTCAATGACTTGAAAATTTTCTTGTATCCATCTCCTGACTTGTGATTTTCAATAACCTTTTTTCAGATTTGCTTGGAGTATCCCTTTGTCTTCATGGTGTAGATTTTGCCGGGATACTGACTCACCAGCAGTTGGACCTTCCAGATACCGGTGTGTTTTTACTACAGTCAATTGAAACACCTTGACTGCACACAGGTCTCCAAAAACAGATCTCCATTTAACTAATTATGCGACTTCTAAAATCAATTGGCTGCACCAGTGATGATTTGGTGTGTCATATTAAAAGGGGTGAATACTTATGCAATCAATTATTTTGTGTTTTATATTTCCAATTAATTTAGATAATTTTGTAGAGATCTGTTTTCACTTTGACACAAGAGAGTCTTTTTCCGTTGGTCTGTGTCAAAAAAAGCCAAATTAAATCCACTGTGATTCAATGTTGTAAAACAATAAAACATGAAAACTTCTGTGGGGGAGGGTGGGGTGAATACTTCTTATATATTGCGATGTACTGCTGCTGCAAAACATGACATATACCAGTGATATTAAACCCCATTTCAGTTCTGACCCTTGCGGGCTTCCCCCAGCACATCTTCAGACTATGTCGGTCCCAAAGACCATAAGGCATAGGAGTAGAATTCGGCCATTTGGCCCATTGAGCCTGCTCCGCCATTTACTATCCCTCTCAACCACATTCTCCTGCCTTCGCCCTATAACCTTCGATGCCTTTATTAATCAAGAACTTATCAAACTCTGCTGTAAGAATGCCCAATGACTTGGCCTCCACAGCTGACTATGGCAATGAATTCCACAGATTCACCACCCTCTGGCTAAAGAAATCCCTTCTCATCTCTGTAGTAAAGGGACGTCCTTCTGTTCCGAAGCTGCACCTTCTGGTCTCAGACTCTCCACTAATGGAAACACTCTTTCCTCATCCACGCTTTCGATACTTGATAGGTTTCAGTGAGGTCTTCCCTCACTCCAAATACAGACCCAGAACCACCAAACACTCCTCATGCTAACGCAACATTGGTCTTTGACCCAAATGAACCATTTCACTCTATGTTTCGATGTTTCAATGCACATGTATAACCATATATAACCATACAACAATTACAGCACGGAAACAGGCCATCTCGGCCCTTCTAGTCCATGCCAAACTCTTACTCTCACCTAGTCCCACCGACCTGCACTCAGCCCATAACCCCCCATTCCTTTCCTGTCCATATAGCTATCCAATTTAACTTTAAATGACAACATCGAACCTGCCTCAACCACTTCTGCTGGAAGCTCGTTCCACACAGCTACCACTCTCTGAGTAAAGAAGTTCCCCCTCATGTTACCCCTAAACTTTTGCTCTTTAATTCTCAACTCATGTCCTCTTGTTTGAATCTCCCCCACTCTCAATGGAAAAAGCCTATCCATGTCAACTCTATCTAACCCCCTCATAATTTTAAATACCTCTATCAAGTCCCCCCTCAACCTCCTATGCTCCAAAGAATAAAGACCCAACTTGTTCAACCTTTCTCTGTAATTTAGGAGATGAAACCCAGGCAACATTTTAGTAAATCTCCTCTGTACTCTCTCAATTTTATTGACATCTTTCCTATAATTTGGTGACCAGAACTGTACACATGTGGCAAATGAAGCTAATTTTGAGTGCAAGTTCAATAAAACTTGCACCTCGGAATCAATAAAGTATGACTATGACTAAGTTGGTGCGTGGTGGTTAGTACGGACTTGGTGGGCTGAAGGGCCTGTTTCTGAGCTGTGTGTCTCTGTGATTATGAATTAGTTTTCTGGTAAGTGTGGTGGGATTTGAATGCATGCTATTAGCTCACTGAGGTCTCCACCTTGCCAGGAATGGGAAGCAATGTAAACCTCGTTGGGATTTTGACCTCTGTCATCCTCCCTTCTGCCTAAACTGGGCTAAGTCTGTGCTCCCCCTGCCCTTGTGAACGGCCCGAGCCCGTGGATAGACCTGAGGGATCTCAGCACCCTGGTGCCTGCGTAAACCTCGTGATGTGCAGCGTCGTTCTTGATGTCGAGTCTCCGGGGATGTGGGGTTGGGGTGAGAGGAGGGCAGGAGGGAGGAGCAGAGATCCTTGGTGTTGCTGCTGGCCAGCACGTCTGACCCATACAATAGCCAATCAGAGTCACTGTCAGACAGAGAGTATAAAGTTCCAACTTCTCTCTCCGAGGATGACTTGTTTTCATCACATCTGTTATAAATAAGTAAAGATCAGAGATCTGGTTCACACAGTCTTTTCAATCTCCGTACCTGTCAGGGTGATTTATGCTGGTACCTGCTCATGGAAGTTTTCCACATTTATAACCTCAGAACCAGCTGAGAGCAGTGACGATAGCGCTCTAACAGTGGAAGCAAACACACACAGGGTGGGTATGGTATGGGCTTGTGTACAGTCCAGACTGCCACAGGGCTCTCCCAGTGCAGAGACAGGTCCCAGCACAGTACGGGATTGCTTTATTATTGTCACATGTACAAGATACAGTGAAAACCCTGTTCATACAGATCAGATTATTACACAGTGCATTGAGTAAAACAATAACAATGCAGGATAAAGTGTAAAAGCTACAGAGAGAGTGCAGTGCAGGTGAACGATAAAGTGTAACATCATAACGAGGTAGATTGTGAGGCCAAGAGTCCATCTTATTGTACAAGAGTCTGCATACAATGGGGTAGAATCAGTCCCTGAGCCTGGTGCTACGGGCTTTCAGGCTTTTGTGTCTCCTGCCCGATGGGAGAGAATGCCTGTGGTGGGTGAGATCTTTGATTATGTTGGCTGTTTTACTCAGGCAGTGAGAAGTGTAGACAGAGCCCACAGAGGGGAGGCTGCTTTCTCTGATCTGCTGAGCTGTGTCCGCAACGCTTTGCCGTTTCTTGCATTCAAGGGCAGGGAAGCCATTGGACCGAGCTGTGCTGCAGATGGATGCTGTCCGTGGGACATTGATAAAAATCGGTAGGTTACAGTAAGGAATACATTTTCCCTTGCCTCTAATGTCCACATCCTATCAACAATAAATTTTACTTGCCTCACTTGCAGACAACCCCATTGTATAAACATTCCCAGAATAGAGACGGATCCCAGTACAGACTGGACGTTCCCAAAGTAGAGTCAGATCCCGGTACAAACGGGGAATTCCCAGAGTAGAGACAGATCCCAGTACAAACTGGACACTCCCAGAGTAGTGTCAGATCCTATTAATGTTTTGTAACTTCAGAACTTTAAACTAATTCAAAGGAAGACACGGGAGTCTTAAATGCTGGTCTGACTTCTTCACTGTAAGAGAAGCACGCACGTGTCACGTGGTAGTGTGATGCCGTATGTAATTCACAATTTGTAGATATAATCTGTAATTATTTATTTATATAACATGAATGCATAATCAACCTTACTCTTGACTTCGGAAGAACCTCTGGATCAATATCTCCAGATCCGATAATTGTAAATATAAGAGGGGACAAATGCAGGCAAATTGGACTAGTTCAGGCAAATTGGTCTATTTCAGGCAAATTGGACTAGTTCAGGCAAATGGGATTAGTTCAAGCAAATTGGACCAGTGCAGGGAGAGATGGTGAATTTCCTTGTTGTTGGACTCTGCGATTCTAAGCTCCCAGGGCATGGGTGATGAAGATGCTGTCTCCTTCATCAGACACTGTGCACTTTTGCGAGTTCTCCCTTGGGCTTAGGTTGAGGTTGTACAGAACTTAGCTAGTGTTAGTCAGACACACAGTGTGAATAAAACATTGATGTGGCTCACTGTTAGAGCTCTGAAAGCTCCCTGGGCTTCCCTAGAAGGAAATCAGTGTCAACTTAACATACAACAGTCTAAAGTAACATCGACGCCAATCTGAAATTTCAACTAAGAAGCAAAATTCAGACACTCATAGAATCGCACATTAAGATTAAATTAGTTTAAACCTTCATTGCACAATATCACGTAGTGAAGCTAGTCTTGTCTTTCCCAGTGAAGAGTGGTCTCTATAGTGGAGTTGTTATGGTTTATATTTTGTTGTATAGGCCTCTGGTCTACCACAGTAGTGTAGGGGGCACCACAGTAGCATAGGGGGCACCATGGTAACATAGAGGGCACCACAGTAGTGTAGTGGTTAGTGTGACACTATTACAGCACAGACCATTGGAGTTTAGATTAGATTAGATTATGAGGACACTCAGTCCTCGTTTATTGTCATTTAGAAATGCATGCATTAAAAATGATACAACGTTCCTCCAGAATGATATCACAGAAACACAGGACAAACCAAGACTAAAACTGACAAAACCACATAATTATAACATATAGTTACAACAGTGCAAAGCAATACTGTAATTTGATAAAGAGCAGATCATGGGCACGGTAAAAAAAAAGTCTCAAAGTCCCGATAGACTCATCATCTCACGCAGGTGGCAGAAGGGAGGAACTCTCCCTGCCATGAACCTCCAAGCGCCGCCAACTCGCCGATGCAGCACCATTGGAGTCTGAGGTTCAGTTCCAACATTCTCTGTTAGGGGTTTCTACTTCTCCCTGTGACCATGTGGGTTTCCTCCGGGTGCTCCGGTTTCCTCTCCACAGTCCAAAAACGTTCCAGTTAGTAGGTTAATTGCCCTGTGATTAGGCAAGGGTTAAACAGGTGGGTTGCTAGGCGACACGGCTCACTGAGCTGGAAGGGTCTGTTCCGCGGCTGGATCTCTAGGTAAAAATAAATAAATAAAGCTTATACGGCAATGTACTGTGCTGCGGCAATAACTAACTGTCATGTCATTTATGCCCTGGGCATGTATGCCTTGGACAATAAGCTGCACAACAAACAGAAGCAAAAATTTGAAAAAAATGCATGGAAATCCCAGTGAATGATTCCAGTGAGCAGACAGATTGTCAAACTTCCAACCAAAGGATCATTTTAAATCCAAACTTGCAAGAAGTACCTCCAGAGGGACCACGACCTTGTCGTGGGGTTTGGAGGCTTGCGTTCCTCAATGACCCGGAGAGCCATGCCGACTGGAGTCAGGGCTTCATGCTTTTGCCCCAGGTAGGGTCACCCATGCCAAACAGGTCAAAGGGTAGAGGCCAGGCGAAGAGTGGTCTGCTGGTCCTCCAAGTTTGGGGGTTCAGCTCGGGGCTAGTAACCCTGCTGGTCAAATAAAACTGTTTTGGAAACAGCAGTGATGAATTCTTCTACATTTGAGTGCGACAGTATTCCTGAGTCTCCAGCCGGGGTTTGGATGGCTGAGAGGAAGCTACTGGCTTGACGATGGAAGCCCTGAACACCGCCACGGATGGAGGATCTTCTTTGCGGCCCTAAACGCCAGCGGTGTGACGGGCAGTAAGGAAGTGAGTTCTCAGAAGTTATGGAGTCATAGGCAAACCGATGACACAGAGGCTCTGTTGAAACTATCAGTGACCTCTGGGTCCACTGACCATTCTATCACCGAGACCGCGTCAATACGTGGGCTGCTGATATAAAATGGAGCTTTAGATAGGATATCGGAGGGGAGCTGTCTCCACGGTACTCTCTGTCTGAGATGCACCGGGCCTTGCAAATGCAGGAGAATAAAAGTGGAAGGCAGCAGAAAACAGGGTCGATTCTGCGGAGTGGTCAACACCTCGACTGTCCGACATAGCAACCTTCTGGAGTCGATGTTGACTTCCCTGTAAATTCAGATAAGCTCCTTTCTCTTCTGGATCAGAACTGGTACATTATTCACGTATATTACAGAGTAACACACACAAAATGCTGCAGGAACTCAACAGGTCAGGCAGCATCTATGAAGGTGAACATAGAGTTGATGATTTGGGTTGAGACCCCTCATGCAGTCCTGATGATGGGTCTCAGCCTGAAATGCCAACTGTTTATTCCCCTCCATAGATGTTGCCTGACTTTGTGCGTGTGCGTGTGTGTGTGTGTGTGTGTGTGTATGCATATGTGTGCGTGTGCGTGTGTGCGTGTGTGTGTGCGCGTGCACGTTGCTCAAGATTTCCAGCATCTGCAGGATATCTTGAGCTCATCACCTGAGATATGCTCAGTTTGTCTCTGATCACTAGCACAGTCTGCCCTCCTGGGCATGTCTGACAGGGCTGCTGTTAATCAACAAAACGCATTACTTCTTCTGCATCGCCACCCTCTCACTGCCATAATAAGCCCACATCTCATCCTGCAATTCATCAACACTGCAACCCTGGTCTCGATCTATTGGACATATTCCCTCTCTCCTATCCATTCCCCCTCCCCCTCACCCTCTCTGCAACTTAGAACTCACTTTTATCTCTCTTTCCCAGCTTTGATAAAGAGTGTTTAATATTAACTTTAATTTTCTGTTTAACTTGCTTCTTCTGGTAGGTAAGGCACCTCTGCTGATGTGTAACGCTGTCAGTCACACACTTACCCCAACGCTGTGAGGTTGAAGTCTGACCCCCCCCCCAATGTGGCTCTGAGGGAATACTGCAGAGTCACTGTCAACCTTTGCTCTGATTGTTTTACAACTGCACAGACCAGCCATCGCTCTGAGCAGGAGATTTTCACACGGCCTGAAAACTGTGCAGAACCTTATGTGAAAGAAATGTCCAGCCGTGCAGCGTGAAAGGCTATGTGTGCAGGACCGTTTCCGTGACCGCTCGGCTGAACACCCACACAGCTTAGAGGGAACAGGGGTAACTGTTCGGAGTTGGCACCAGGTCTGGTCTGTTTCAGCTGTCCCAAATGGATACAAAATACCCAGTGTGTCCGTGTCTAAATCCAGGTCTTCCGGAGGCTGGAGGCCGCAAGGAATACAGACTGTCTTGGGATTCGAAGACTGTGTATGTGTCGGGTGGGGGAAGGAACTGGGCTTGTTTTGCAGTTGTTTTTTGCCTGTTTAACCTCTTTCTAACTTAACTCACTTTCAAGGGCTCTTCATCTCATGTTCTTGATATTTATTGCTTATTTATTTATTATTATTATTTCTTTCTTTTTGTATTTGCATCGTCTGTTGTCATTTGCACTTTGAATCAACGCTCAGGTTGGGGGAGTCTTTCATTGATTCTACTATGGTTATTATCCTATTATGGATCTATTGAGTATGCCTGCAAGAAAATGAATCTTGGGGTTGTAGATGGTGACATACATGTACTTTGATAATAAACTTACTTTGAACTTTGTTGTCTTTTGTTTTGTTGTGTAGTGTGTAGCCCTGCCGACCATTGGGGGCATGCTATGTGGTGACACTTGCAGGCTGCCCTCAGCGCACCCTTGGGTGTGTTGGTTGTTGATGCAAACAACACGTTTCACTGTATATTTTAATGTACAGTATATCTGATAAATAAACTTGAATCTTGAATCGTGATGTCACATCGTGGCCTTTGAGTGAGAACTGGAAAATATATGTATGTATATATGTATGTTTGTATATATGTATGTATAATATATGTATGTTTGTTATTTATTTAGAGATAGGGTACAATAACTGGCCCTTCTGACCCAGCGAGGCCGCGCCACCCAACTGCACCCATGCGACCAATGAGCCTACTAACCCATTACGTGGGAGGAAACTGGAGCACCTGAAGGAAATTCACATGGTCACAGGGAGAACATACGCAAATTCCTTACAGGCAGTGGTGGAATTGTACCTGGGTCACTAGCACTGTAATAGTGCTATCCCAATTGCTACACCAGGACACCGCCCTTAAATGTAAACCTACTAGAGAGAGAGAAAAAAATAATTGCGAGGTTACAGAGAAAAGGTTGGTGGGTAGAACTAGATGATTACAACAGAGGAGCTAGCAAGAAATAGTGGGCTGAATAGTCTTTGCCTGTACTGTATTTAGTCTAAGAGCAGGATCTATCCTATCCTTTCAGCATTGACTATCCAGTTATTTGTCTCATTGCTGCATTAAGGAAGTTTTCTGAGGTTTCTCATTACCCATGAGTAAATCTTTGACTATAACGACCATAAGGCATAGGAACAGAATCAGGTTTAATATCACCAGCATATGCCATGAAATTTGTTAACTTTGTGGCAGCAGAACAATGCAATACATGATAAATATAGAAAATAAATCAAATTAAGTATATATATCTATATATATGTATGTATGTATGTTAAATAGTTAAATTAAAGATAGTGCAAAAGCAGAAAAAGGTGAGGTCGTGTTCATGGGTTCAATGTCCATTTAGGAATCGGATGGCAGAGGGGAAGAAGCTGTTCCCGAATCACTGAGCGTGTGCCTTCAGGCTTCTGTACCTCCTTCTTGATGATAACAACGAGAAGAGGGCATGTCCTGGGTGATGGAGGGGGGTCCTTAATGATGGATGCCATCTTTCTGAAGCACCACTCCTTGAAGATGTCTTGGATACTGCGGAGGCTAGCACCCATGATGGAGCTGACTAACGGTACAACTTTCTGTAGCTTCTTTCGCTCCTGTGCAGTAGTCCCTCCATACCAGACAGTGATGCAGCCTGTCAGAATGCTCTCCATGGTACATCTGTATTTTAGGGGACAAACCAAATCTCCTCAAACTCCTAATGAAATATATCTGTTGTCTTGCCTTCTTTATAGCTGCATCAATATGTTGGGACTAAGTTAGATCCTCAGAGATCTTGACACCCAGGAACTTGAAGTTGCTCACTCTCCACTTCTGATTCCTCCATGGAGAATGGTTCATATTCCCTCGTCATACCTTTCTGAAGTCCGCAGTCAGCTCTTTCATCTTACTGACGTTTGATGCAAGGTTGTTGCAGCAACACAACTCAGCTAGCTGGTATATCTCACTTCTGTGCGCCCTCTCGTCACCATCTGAGATCCTGCCAATGGTTCTATCATCAGCAAATCTATAGATGGAATTTGAGCTGTGCCTGGCCACAGTCGTGGTGTAGAGAGAGTAGAGCAGTGGGCTAAGCACACATCCCTGAGGTGCACCAGTGTTGATTGTCAAAGAGGAGATGTTGTTACCAATCTGCACAGATTGTGGTCTTCTGGTTAAGAAGTTGAGGATCCAATTGCAGAGGGAGGTACAGAGGCCCAGGTTCTGCAGCTTTTCGATCAGGATTGTGGGAATGATGGTGTTAAATGCTGAGCTATAGTCAATGAACAGCATCCTGGCATCGGTATTTGTATTGTCCAGGTGATTCAGTCCATCAAGTCTGCTCTGCCGTTCAATCATAGATGATTTATTTTATCTCTCAACGCCCTTCTCCCCGTTACCTTTCACACTCGTACTAGTCAAGAACCCCCATTTTAAGTATCTCCCATGATTTGGCCTCCGCAGCTGGGATTGCAATGAATTGCACAAAGCCACCCTCTGGCTAAAGAAATTCCTCCTCATCTCGGTTCCAAAGGGACGTCCTTGCTTTCTGAGGCTGTGTCCTCTGGACCTAGACTCTGCCCACAGTCAGAAGCATCCTCTCCTTATCCACTCAATCTGGCCCTTTCAGTATTGGGCAGGTTTCAATAAGACCCCTCCTTATTCTACTAAACTCCAGCAAGCACAGGCCCGGAGTCATCCTCTGCTCCTTATAAGTTAGCTCTTTCATTCCCGGGATCATTCTTGTGAACCCCTGAAGGTGGATGGGGTGCCTGTAACACTGTTGGTCTTTGGCTCGAAGGTGAGATCTGTGGGCCCTAAAGGTCAAGTGACCACCAGCATCTGGAATCAGATACTCGAATGAGCCAAACCTTGCCTCAACTCCACCTTGGTGAATATTAAATTCTATCACCTGTACTTTTTTGGGTATAGTGTTGTTGAAATACCCTCCTGGGTCTCGGATATCGTCAGGGAAGGGAATCTGCTGTCCCCACCCAATGTAACCTACATGTCACTCCAGCCCAAGCTTATGGATGATTAGCGAATGGTCTGGTTTCACTGACACTGACTGACTGTCCTGTCAACTGTAAAGTGCGATGTTTACTCTGAAATATTTAGCTTGGAGCAGGCTTTTTACACATTCACTGTGAACAGACCATGCATGGCTCACTGGCTTGCCAAGAGTAAACTAGTAATGTGCTTAAACACCAGGATGACAGCTAGAGACATCGGGGTGGCATGGTTAGAGCAACAGCTTACAGTGCCAGCGATCGTCAACCATGGTTCAATTCCCACTTCACCTGCCAGGAGTTTGTCTGTTCTTCCCATCTGGTCTATGGGTTAGGGTTAGTACGTTGAGGGAATGGTACATCAGCACCGGAAGCTTAACGACACTCGCAGGCTGCCCCCACCCAGCACATCCTTGACATCTTTATAGGGGTCCAATCTTAAAGCAACAGTTACTGTCTGCAAGCTAACCTGTGACACATTGCAAAAAGGGATGGGGGTGGACTTACTTGGATACAACAGCCAGTGTGATGGGCCGAATGGCCTCTTTCTTTTTTCTAACTTATTTTTTATTGAAATTCATCATCAAACAAAATTTTCCATAAGATGTATTTCACTGTACATATATATCATATAGTCATATTTGTCACAAATCTCCACATAATTTTTATCTTATAGAAAGGAGAGGAAAGAGAGAACAACTGAAAGAAGAAAACTATGTACAAAGTACCGAGTGATCTTTTTTTTTTACAACATATTCATTGACTTGTGAAAATAAAATCAGGCCTTTGAGGTGTTATGTAGTTAAACCATTTTTTTCCAGTATGAATAAAATTGTTCCAACTTATGATTAACAGATGCTGTTATCTTCTCCATTTTGTAAATGTCCATTGTAATTTCCATCCATGCATTTAAAGTTGGGCTCTCCTGTGATAACCATTTCCTGGTAAGAATCTTTTTACCAGCCACCAGCAGTACATTCATTAAATATTTATCTCTTTTCAACCATGCTTGAGGTATATATACCCAAAAGATATGGTCTTACTTTCTAAGGGTATTTCACATTTAAAGATGTCTTGTAGGGCATTGTGTATCCAAATGGCCTCTTTCAGAGAAATTCTTTCTTTCATATCTCTATCGATGGCATCATCTACCCTGCCAAGTCAAGCCAGAGTAATTTATTCAAATCCCAATCCAGTCACCTACGCGACAATCAACTCCTCAAACCGTCCCACCATCCAACCACATTGGGTCCATTAGAGAAACTAGAAAGCCAGCATGTCCTTGGGATGTGGGAGGAAAACAGGGCACCCTGGGAAAACCAGGTTCAGTCATGGGGAGAGCGTGAGGACTCCACACAGACAGCCCTGGAGATCAGGATTGAACCCGGGACCCTGGAGCCTTGAGGCAGAAGCTACCAACTGTGCCGCTGAGCTGGCCACTTGTAGCCAAAATTCTCTCGCAGTGGCCGATTCGGCCTCATGGATGACGATGGGAGGACAGAACAGAATGGCCATATCAGCAGTACACTCTCCCTGCTCTAACCCATTAGAAATCCCAGGTCCCAGTTTTGGGAGAACCCTCTTCTTCCTTGCAACGGTCCCTTAACAGTTCCATCACAGACCACTCAACTCAATGTGTCCATCCACCCTTCCTCACCTGGCCAGTAGACCCATCCCTGAGGGTGGCCGGAGGAGATAGGGTGTCAGGGTGGGCAAAGCCAACAGGTGTTTGGTGCAGAGTACATCATCCCGGGGTTGTAGGGCTTTGCTAATGACAAACTCTTGGATGTTACCTAACACATATATTTTATATTTTAGATGTTACATAGTGTTCATGTGAACAATAAGAGTTCATGTGAACTCGGTGAGTTTCAAGGGATTACGGTAACCGAGATCCCGGTGAGTTTCAGGGTAACCGGGACCCTGGTGGGATTCAGGAAATTTCGGGTACCGGGGCCCTGGTGGGTTTCGGGGGATTACGAGAACCGGGGCCCTGGTGGGTTTCGGGCGATTATAGGAACCGGGGCCATGGTTGATTTCGGGGAATTACGGGAACCGGGACCCTGGTGGGTTTCGGGGGATTACGGGAACCGGGGCCATGGTGGGTTTCGGGAGATTGGGGGAATCAGGACCATGGTGGGTTTCGGGGAATTACGGGAACCGGGACCCTGGTGGGTTTCGGGGGATTACGGGAACCGGGGCCATGGTGGGTTTCGGGAGATTGGGGGAATCAGGACCATGGTGGGTTTCGGGGAATTACGGGAACCGGGACCCTGGTGGGTTTCGGGGGATTGGGGGATTAAGGGAACCGGGGCCCTGGTGGGTTTTGGGCGATTACGGGAACCGGGACCCTGGTTGGTTTCAGGGAATTGCGGGAACCGGGACCCTGGTGGGTTTCGGGGGAATAAGGGAACCGGGGCCCTGGTTGGTTTCGGGGGATTAAGGCAACTGCGACCCTGGTGGTTTCAGGGAATTACGGGAACCGGGGCCCTGGTGGGTTTCGGGGGATTACGGGAACCGGGGCCCTGGTGGGATTCGGGGAATTACGGGAACCGGGGCCCTGGTGGGTTTCGGGGGATTACGGGAACCGGGGCCCCGGTGGGATTCAGGGGATTACGGGTACCGGGGCCCTGGTGGTTTCGGGGGATTGGGGGATTACGGGAACCGGGGCCCTGGTGGGTTTCGGGGAATTACGGGAACCGGGACACTGGTGGGTTTCGGGGGATTAAGAGAACCGAGAGCCTGGTGATTTTCAGGAAATTACCGGAACCGGGGCCCAGGTGAATTTTGCGGAGGAGGGGAACCCGGGACCTGGGGAGTTTCAGGGAGCGTGAACAACATCACGTGTCGAGCCGCCAGAATTCCCAGATAATGGATATTGTAATTTTACTGAGTTACAGTGGGAAAGCCCTGTCTTGGATAGCTCTAAACCAACGCTAACCATGTCCGTTTCTCAATGTTCCTGTTGTTTTCCTCGTTAAATTTGACTCTGCCATTTTTCCCCACCCTGGAGACGGATGTGTGTCCAAAGGGCTGTACAGCGGGGCCGCAGACCGCCCTGTCTGGAGTTCCGAAGCGCCACGAGTTTAACAGTTTACAACTTCACGTTAATATTTGAAGAGGTTACCATCTGGAAAAATACAAGCAGAGATGGATTTCCACAGGCCAAGTCCTGATTCATCCCGTTAGGACAACAGTGGCTCACACTATCTGCTCGCAGAGGCACCGTCCAGTCAATGAGTTTATCATTAACGTCTATTTTTTTGTGAAATAAACCCAGGCAAGGTCACCGGAATCTCTAATCCAATGTGTCCCACAGAGCTCAAATTGAGGGAGTTTACTCTGGATTTTCTCCCCGAGCACGGGAGGGCTTGTTCTGAACCACCGCCAGGTGGATTGTGGATGGAACTGCGTGCACTGGACCCTCTGCCACCCCGTCGCAGCTAACAGCCGGAGCAGTCGGCAGCCCGGTTCTCTGTGTGGCCCTCTACCTTGTGGTGGAACCACCACCTCCTCTAAGTCCATCGGCAAGGGAGCCAAGAGGTTTGTCATATAGCTTGGTCTTTGGGTGATGTTCATGTTTGGCTCAGCAGGTCTGCTCGCGTCTATGGAGGAAAATAAACAGTCAACATTTCGTGCTGTGACCCTTCATCGGACTGGAAAGGGCGCTGAAACCACCCCACCTTCTTATTCTGACTCCTTCCCTCTTCCTTTCCAGCCCCGTTGGCTCAAAATGTTGACTGTTCATTTCCCTCCATGGATGCTGCCCGATTTGCTGAGTTTCTCCTGCATTTTGTGTGTGTTGATTTGGGTTTCCAGCATCTCCAGACTCTCTTGTGTTTATGAAGGATGACTGTTGTCACAACTCTTTATGTAGTTACATATATAGTACATCTCAGTACAGACCCTTCAGACCACAATATTGTGCTAACCTACTCCACATTCAATCTAATCTTTGCAGCTTTACACTCCTCCATTTTTTCCCTACATGCCTGATCCTATCTCTGGCAACCTTTGGCAGAGGGCTGTGGAATTCATTGCCACAGATGGCTGAGAGGCCTAGTCACTGGGTTTATTTAAAGGAAGGGTTTAATAGGTTCTTGATCAGTAAGGGTGCCAAAGGGTTACCGGGAGAAGGCAGGAGAATGGAGTTGAGAGGGATAGTAAATCAACCACGAAGGAATGATGGAGCAGACTCAATGGGCTGAATGGCCTAATTCTGCCCCTACCTCTCATGATCTAATCTAAGAGTTTTTTCAATGTCTGTATTGTATCAGCCACGGGCAATGCATCTCATGGGGTCAATGTAAATGTGGTGATGATGAGTCAAATAGTGTGATAAAGGCAGCGGCCTCAACTGGGACTCGAACTCTGGACCCTCTGATTAAAAGTCTGATGTTCTATGAGCTGGGCTGTCCAGGCTGTGCAGGGTAAAAGTCTTGGAATGGCAGATGACTGGGAATGAAGGGGTTGATGTTTGAGGTGCATTTGATGCCCCAGGGCTTGTTCTCTCTGGAATGTAAAAGAATGACGGGGGTGGGGGATCTCATTGAAACCTGTTGAAAGGCTTGGATAGACTGGTTACGGAGGGGAATGTTCCCATAGTGGAGGAGTCTAGGACCAGAGGGCACAGCCTCAGAGTATAAGGATGTTCCTTTAGAATGGTGATGAGAAGGAATTTCTTTTGCCAGAGGATGGTGAATCTACTGAATTCATTGCTGAAGACGGCTGTTGAGGCCAAGCCATTAGGTATATTTAAAGCGAAGGTGGATAGGTTCTTGATCAATAACTGGCAAAGGGTCTCGGTCCAGAACGTTGACTGTATTCTTTTCCATAGATGCTGCCTCTCCTCCTGAGTTCCTCCAGCATTTTGTGTGTGTTGCTTGCAACAAGAGCCTGTTGCTGTAATTTCCAACTAGTGTATGTCACATGCGATTATGTGGTCGTTAGATGCTACATCGTGTTTACAGAAAACAGTTTTTAAATAGCGTCAGTGGTGTGTGTTTGTGTTCAAAGAGCAGTGATATTTGTCACTGATAGTTGGCGACAAATAAGCAGTAAGACAATTCAGAGCTGATTTGTTCACTGTCATTTCAAGCATTCAGACTTGTAGATGCCAGAAACAGCCAGGAGTGAAAATGAAATGATTTTACTACTTCAACAAGTTAGGAACTACAAAGAATTTAAAAGTATCAACAGTCATCTTGAATGTGACAATGTAAGTACAGATTTAGAGGATGCAGTCATCAAAATTATTGTATGAAGGGACTTCGTTATCTGCACTAGATGTCTGTGCTGATTTTGTTTCAATGCAGTCAATCAAAAGAACACGGCAGTACAGTATACACCAGATAAACTCTCTCGATAACTATTAGGAACTACAGTTTGATAATTCTGCAGTAATATTGTTAGTGTTCTAATATGTTTTATTTTCCATTTAAAACATGATTTGTTTAATTAGTTAAATTGTAGATTTTTTAAAAATATATATTTTTAACTATTCCCATGAAATTTTGGCGAATTGAGGTAGCTGTTTATTTGGGCCAAAATGTACTGGTCATGATGTTTCTCAATTAACTGGAATCCACTGCATTCCTGCATTTAGCTAAAAGTCCTACCTGTTAGTGTGTGTGTGACATTCCCAAATTCAACTAAAAATCCTATCAGTTAGAGTGTGTGTAATATTCTCAAACTCATATAAAAATCTTACCACAATTAGTATGTGTGTGTATAATATTCCCAAATTCGACTAAAATTCCTACCATAGTTTGTGTGTGTGTGTAATATTCCCAAATTCAACAAAATGTCTTACAGTAGTTAGTGTGCGTGTGTACAATATTCAACTAAAATCAACAAAAGAAGTCCTACCACAGTCCTACTATGGTTAGGTTCAGTTTCACCTAAATTCGGCAGAAAGTTCTACCGCAGTTAGAGTGTATGTACAATGTTCCCAAATTCAAAGGGAAACTCTACTACAGTTAATGTGGTGGGTGTGTAACACTCCTACCATAGTTAGTGTGTGTTTGCGTATTCCCAAGCGCTGGATGTAAAGGGGACGTGGTTCGTTTCGCAACACAGAGCAGGGGTGGAAAAGCCCACACTCTGCACTGCACACCGAGGCCTAATTAGGTTAATTCCTGCAACATAAACCAACTTAAAATAAGATAAACAGGCACAAGTAGGCCATCTGTTTCATAGAATTTACAAACCCATCGCTAATTAACAGGAGGGTGGGCCTCGGGCTTTAAGAGCTAGACTCTGCGGGGTTTGGATGTGTGTCTCCTTGTCCTTCTACGTGAGGATCGGCATGTAACACATTGCGTTGAATCGGACAGACATCTTCCTGCTGCACTCGGATCACAGAGGGACATACAGTCGGCAGCACCTGGGTTTTTACCCCTATTTAAGTACTTAGAAAGCACGACTGCAAGAAACTGCAGAGAGTTGTGGACATAGATCAGCACATCAGGAAAACCAGACGCCTCTCCATGGATTCAGTCTACACTTCTCGCTGCCTCAGTGAAGTAGCCAGCATGATAGAGGACCCCTCCCACTCTAGATTTTCCCTCTTCTCCCCCTCCCACTGGGCAGAAGATACAAAAGCCTGAAAGCCCCTATCACCAGGCTCGAGGACAGCTTCAATCCCACTGTTGTCAGATTATTGAATGGTTTCTTAGTATGAAAAAGGATCTAGTGTTTTCCCAACGTATATGACGAATAAACTCTTCTTGGGCTTCCAGCCGGGTGTAGGTATCGATTATAACCGATGTTTCAGTGACAATCTCACCATCTTCATGAAGCTGGTGGAGATTGTCATCAGAATGTTGGTTACAATCGATACCTGTACCCGGCTGGAAGCCCAAGAAGAGTTTATTCGTTTTCTAGAATGTCAAGATGGACCTTTGACCTCACAGTCCGTCTCGTCATGGCCTTTCGCCTTATTGTCTGCCTGCACTGCACTCCCTCCGTAACTACAATCGAAGACGAGGGCACGTGCACGTGTACACTTTATTGTGCATCCTCTGTTTGCCTTTCCCTGTACTCCCTCAGTGTACTGCTGATCTGTATGGGCCATAAAACAAAGTTTTTCACTGCACCTTGGTATTTGTGACAATAATGAACCAATTTACACATTTTTACTGGCTGGTGATTTCCTTATGGTTTCCCCCAAACCTTTGGGCTGAGTCTCTGAGGCTGGGAAGGGGTTCTGGGTGGCCTTAGAACACTTTGCTGGAATGTGGTGCATGTTATCTACCCACTTTTCTTCCTTTCCCCGTCCTGCCCAGTATGGAGGGTCCACAGCACGGGATGAAAAAGGAGCGGCAGACAGCTGTAAACTCAGCCAGCTCCATCCTGGGCACCAGCCTCCCCAGCATCGAGGACACATTCAAACGGTGAATCCTCGAGTCGGTGTCGTCCATCATTAAGGACCTCCGCCACCCAGCCCACGCCCTCAGGCCCTCTTCCCAATACTACCATCAGGGAGGAGGCACAGGAGCACGAAGACACACACTCAATGTTTTAGAAACAGCTCCCTCCCCTCCGCCATCACACTTTTGAAAAATACCTCACTGTTTTGATCTCTTTTTGCAAAAATAATGTTTTGGGCGGCAGGGTGGAGATACGTCTCCACCAAAGGAGGAGTAAGAAGCTCCTTCCCTCCGCTGGCCTGCAGGTCCCCCCGGGCAAGGTGCAGCCCCTGCTTAGACCCCCGGTCAGGGTCGTGTGAAGCCATGGGAGCAGGCGGTGGAAAGTCGTATGAGATGCTGGTCCACATCACAAGTCCTGGTTATGCGACCACTGACACCAGGCAGACAGTCTCTGAAGAGTATTGATAATGCCTGGGGTCTTGTAAAGACACTGCCCAGAAGGCAGTGGCAGACTACTTCTGAAGAAAAATTTACAATCGGTCTTATTCAGCACACAATGATGATGACGAGTGTGATTTTGAGAGGGGGGCAAACACAGAGACAGATACGTAGGAGGATAAAACAGGGAAGCCTTCCCATCCTTGGGCCAGGAGTTCACGCGATATTTCCTCGTGTCACTGAACAAGTCCATTCATCCCATCATATTTATTCTCAATCTCATTTGCCCGGATTTCCCATAACCCATTACGTCTCGCACATCCATCCATACCACGCCTGTCCACACCACGGACAGTTTACCTGACAAATCTTGGGGATGTGGGATGAACACAGAGCAGCCAAACAGTAGGAACACACAGAATGCTGAGGAAACTTGGCAGGTCAGGCTGAGAATTTTTATATATTTATTTTTATAACTTGCAGAATTTGCTTACGTCAGAATTCGTTGCCACAGAACAACAAATTTTGTGAATTATGTCACGAGATATATCCCCTACCTTCACTACTTCACCTTCTTGTTCAGGCTTCTTCCCCCTTCCTTTCCAGTCCCGGTGAAAGGTCTTGGCCTGAAAAATCACCTGTTTATTCCCCTCCACAGATGCTGCCCGACCTGTCAAGTTCCTCAGCAATCTGTGTGTTTCTACTGTTTGGCCCCAGTCAAAATCAGACTGCTCTGTGTTTCTCCCACATCCCAAAGCTTTGTCAGGTAAACTGTCTGTTGTAAACTTCCCTTGGTGTAGACAGGCATGCAGTCGATGGACAGAATGGCCACGGGGACTCTGGGCATATGGAATCGAAGAGAACGCTCTCGGTCAGTATAGACCCAATGGGCTGAATGGACTCCTCCTTTCAGATGCGAACTCCTGGCCCAAGGATGGGAAAGCTTCCCTTGTTTTATCCTCCCACCAGCCTGGCCCTCTCCAATGCTGCAGTTGACGCCCAGTGCTGTGTGCTGGGAGCCGCGTAAACCCGGTGACCCCAGCGGCAGAGAGGGGACGTGCTTCACCGAACCCACTCCTTGGCTGACCCCCGCCACAGACAGCAGACTGCTCCTGATCCCTGGGAGGAGTCAGGGATCGCTGCTCTGGGAAGGAAATGCCAGAGCTCATTATAAGGAGTTCTTGGGACAGGTCCAAACCTAGAAATTAGTGGGCTGCATCAACTTGTGCACAAAGATGGAAGACCCAAACTACCATAACCCCAGTGCTGGGGTACACAGACTGGGTGAGGGGTCACGGTGAACTAAATAATACTGGAGGAGCAATACCTTGTGTTCTGTCTGGGTAGTCACCAACCTGATGCCTTGAATACTGATTTCTCTAACTTCTGGTAACCACTCCCCCACCCTTTTTTTGTTTTTCCCCCCAGTTCGGGTGACCTCTCACTCTTTCTCTATTCTTCTCAGGCCTTATGACATGCCTATCACTTCCCTCCATTTCCCTCCCTCTTTCCCTTTATTCCACTGTCCTTTCCTATTAAATTCCTCCTTTAGCCCACCTACCCACCTCCCAGCTTCTCACATCACCCCCCACCCCTCACCACCTACCCACCTGCCAAGGTTGTGTCACGTGTATATCAAAACACAGAGTGAACTGGGTCGTTGGCGTTAACAATCAACACGCCCTGGGTGTGATGGGGACAGTCTGCAAGTGTCTCCACACCCTCTGGAGTCAGCTTGTACTCCTCCCCACTCCTTGCACCCCCTATTCCAGCTTCCGCCCCTTTCTTTCCAGCCCTGACGAAGGGTCTCGGCCTGAAATATCAACTGTTTATTTTCCCAATAAATAAATTTGATCCCATTACTCGTAGTGCAGTATCCTATTTTTATCAGATCCTACGTAATGGAGCTCGGGTGAATACTGCAGGTCTTAAACAGGCATGGGTGGATGAATTGGGTATCGAACTGACAGAGGAGGTCTGGGTTAAAGAGTAGACATGATTGTTCAGTCAATGTCAGACACAGACTTATACAGTTTAAAACAATACATAGACTCCATTATTCCAAAGGAAAGTTGCACAGTTTCTACCCTGATGTTTCACCAGTTTGTAATAGATGTAAATCTGTGAACAGTAATTTGTCACATTCATTCTGATCATGTTGCAAGCTTTATTCATACTGGAAAAGTATTTTTCACTGTTTCTCTGAGGCTTTTGGGAAGCGGTGGGAACCAGACCCGCTCATAGCCATCCTTGGAGGAGCAAGCTCCCTATCTTCAGCCAGTAAGTATGATAAAATGGCTGTATTGTTCAGAATGGTGATTGCTAAGAAGTTAATCCTGCAAATGTGGAAAATGGACACTGTGCCTACATACGATCTGTGGCTGAGAGAACTGGCAAATAGAGACTGAGACTACGTAATGAGGACAGAGGGGATGTCTTTGAAAAGATATGGGGCCCTGTACTGGACTTTCTCATGGGGTGAGGACTGAGGATGTTTGGTGCGGTGCACCTCTGCTGTGTATATTTACTTTTGCCTTTATATTTTTCTCCCTTTTGCTGCTTAATATTTAGTTTGATTTTGTTAGGGTCGTGGTTTTTGTGGATGTGCTGTATTTTTTTTGTTTTTTTTGTTTGCTGGTAATAAAAAAAAAGAATATATAAAATGAAAATGAAATGCTGAGTTTCTCCGGCGTTTTGCGTGTGTTCTCTTTCTTAAGCCCGTCACCTCTATTGGGGCACAGCCGCTGACAGCAGCCTGCAGGGACCCCTGTCCTGGTCCAGTCTTTCAGGTTGCCCCCACTGTGTAGCCCATCTCTCCTAGGAATGAGGCCTTTGACCTACAGAAAGCCCAACAGAAGCTCCAGTGTTTTTGCCCAGAATCTCCTCCTTTCCCAGCCGGGCTTGAGACCATCCACAGCGGAGATTTTGTGTGTGTCGCTCGCGGAATATTGCCTCCCCTTTGTGTAGAAGGCTATTGGGGAATGGGAAACTCTCATCTTATTAAGGGCAGAGATAACCACTTTCTCCTGAGAAAGTGGATCAACAAAGCAGCTTTCTCGTGAGATCGTGTGCACTGGTATAGTATGATATATACAGATGCAAAGTTCAAAGTGTGTTTTATTATAAAAGTACATATGTCACCATATACTACCTTGAGATTCATTTTCTTCCAGGAATATACAGGAAAAAATAAATACAATAGAATTTACAAACAACCAATGTGCAGAAGAAAAGAAACTGTACAAATAAAGATAATATTAAGAACAGAAGTTGTAAAAGAGACCTTAAAAGTGAGTCTGTAGGTTGTTGAGTCAGTTCAGACTAGTGGTAATTGAAGTTATCCACACTGATTGAAACAATGAGGGAAAATCTCCCTGTTTCAATCTCTGAGAGCTCTTTCAGAAGTGAAATACAATGTGTTTAAGTGATGAATTGCCTGATTGCAGAACTCGAGCCACAGTTACTTATTCCTACCAAGCGGAGCGAACAGGTGGATCGAGAGTGTGGCACTTTTTGTTTTGCAATAAGTACTCCAAGGCCTTGTCAGTGTTTGGCAGCTGCTCTGCTTGGCACGAGGAGCACCTTTGGGGGGTGAGTCCCCGGCAATCCCTGGCTTCGGGTAGGAACAGCAGGAATGTGAGGGGTTGGGGGCTGCCGAGGTTCCTCGTTGCCCTCTGCTGGTGTAGCCTTCGGGCCCACCAGGACCTGCCGCAGCTGCTGGGGCCTGGGGCCTGGGGCCTGAGGCCTGCTTATCCATCATGCATTCTGGTACATCTGGGGGGGGTCAACTTGAACCCATCGCCACAGGTAATGCAACTGGGTCACGAAGTCATGTCGGAGATTTGCAAGTGACCTTTTCCCTCGGTGTTCCAACGTTGCCCCATTTTCTGAGCTGAGTCTTTACGAAGGGCCCCAGACTGAAATGTCGACTCTTTATTCCCCTCCATAGATGCTGCCTGACCTGCTGAGTGCCTCCAGCAATTTGTGTGTGTATTGCTCTGGATTTCCAGCATTCACAGGATCTCTTGTGTTTAAGATTTGCTCTATATTCAAACATTCCCTCGGTTATTCAGAGGGATGGTGAGTGGGTGGGTGGGTGAGGGATTGGGAGATGACCCAGGAGGCAAGCAGAAAGGTGGAGGACTCCCTCACCAGTGCTCAGAATTTGCCTGTTTAGACATCTCCAGCTCAGGATGTAGCACTGGAGTTACACTGGAATCGGTACCGAGACCAGCACTGGTTCCAGCTCTGTGCCAGGGACAGCACTGGAAACACATTGGAACTGCACTGGAACCAGTGAAGGATCCAGCTGGAATCGCACTGAATCTAATCCTGGGCCTTCACTGGGGGGCGGGGGGGAAGCACAGGATGGGAACACATTAGAACCAGGACTGGGACTGGTGTTCAGACCATGAACAGCACCGGGATCACACTGAGGGTGAATGAGGCCAGGGTGGGTAAACATGGTAGGTTTCAAGTTCTGAAGAACATTTGTAGATTACAGAACATAGAATATTACAGCACAGTACAGGCCCTTTGGCCCATGATGCTGTGCTGACCTTTTAACCTATTCTGAGATCAATCTAACACCGTCACAACCACAGATTCTGTTGCGGGATCTACACGCCCGCGCAGGCGAGCTGCAGAACGGGCTCGGCAATCACGCTCGTGAGTATGCACACTCCAGGTAATTAGTGTTTCGTTCTGGTGGTGTTTAACTCCCTTCTTTCCATTCTAGTCTTGTCGAGACTTGACCAGAAGCACAGCAACATTTATGCTCCCTGCTTACCCTTATCCTTGTCCGGGAGAGAGGACTACCCTTTCGACCGACGCTGTCAAGGAGCAGAGTATTCATTTCGTACTAGTTATTGCTTCCAGCCACTGTGTTGGCAGTAACTTTCAGTTTGAGAGTTTTAGTTAACAGCCCTGTTGACCTCGTGTTTATTGTTTTTCTTTTCCTTTACATTCTACGACAGTTCTCATTAAAGTCAGTGAACTGTTGACCTGCTTCAGTGTCTGTCTTTCTCTCTGCACCTGGAGCCATGTCAGAATATTTTTGACAACCCTTCCCTCCCACACAGCCCTCTGTTTTTGTTTCATCCATGTGCCTATCTGAGAGTCTCCTAAATGTCCCCAATGAATCTGCTTCTACCACCTCCCATGGCAGCAACTTCCATGCACCCACCACGCTGTTTAAAAGAAACCTACTACCTCTGACACCTCCCCCCAATCACCGTAAGACTAGACGCTCTTGTATTAGCCATTTCCGCGCTGGAATAAGAGTGCTGGCTGGCCATCTGATCTATGCCCCCTATCATCTCGTACAGCTCTATCAAGTCACCTCTCATCCACCTTCTCTCCAAAGATCAGTTGCTTTAAGTTGCAATTTTCAGGCGTTTCATATTTATTTTTTTAAAAATAAAAATCTTTCACTGTTGCCTTGTGACTTCATAGTTGAGGTCCGTCAACAAGCAGCGGGGGAACTTACTACTACTACGTCGACTCAGGCCTGGGGGGCCGGCGTCAGGCACGATGACGGACTCCCCACTTCTCCCTCTCCCTCAGTGTGTTCAGTTCATCTACAGGAACTTAGATGTAGGTTTAATATCAATGATTCTTGTAACAGTGGACGGCGCGGGCTAAGTGGTCTCTGTGGTAAACCATATATATATATGTTGTAACTGGGTTAACTGTCTGGACACGCCCCTCTGCTGACTGCCCCTGTGGCTCCTCCCACAGAGTCCTGTATAAAGGTGTCTCGCCTTGCCCCTTCCCCTCAGTCCGGGGACAGACACGCAGCATGGAGGTCGTATTGTACAGCGAATAAAAGCCTTTCAGTATTTTACCAAACCTCAGTCTTTCGGAGTTATTGAAGGTGCTTCAGTCTCCTCAATGTTTCAAGCTGTAGCTTTCTTTCAGATTTACTGTATCTGACGTTTATTCTGTTCGTCACTGACTATAGGAGGACTCAGCAAGCCAGGCAGCATCCATGAAGAGGAATTAACAGTGTTCCCCTCCACAGATGCTGCCTGACCTGCTGAGTTCTTCCAGCATTTTGTGTGTGTGTGTGTGTTGCTCTGGATTTCCAGCGTCTGCAGAATCTCGTGTGATTATTGAATGTAGGAATTGGGACAGTATGTTGCAATAGCATCAGTCATTGGTGAGGCCGCACTTGGAGTACTGTGTACAGTTCTGGGCGCCCCGTTATTGGATAGAGAAGGCGGAGGATCTGTGAGGAGTTGCCAGGAGTAGAGGGCCTGAGGCTGAACAGGATGGGTCTCTGTTCCCCGGGACATAGGAGATTGACAGATGACCTTCTACAAGTCATCTATAGACTGATCAAGAACCTATAGTTTGGCTCTTGATTAGTCAGGGCTCGAAAGGTTGCGGGGAGAAGGCAGGAGATTGGGACCGAGAGGGAAATGGATCAGCCATGATGAAATGGTGGAGCAGACTGGATGGGCCGAATGGCCTAATTCTGCTCCTATATTTTATGGTCTAAATGTTTAAAATTATGAAAGGCAGAGAAAAGTTGGATGGTGGTAGTCTTTTCCCCAGGGTAGGGGAATCTAAAACAAGGGGGCATAGATTTGGAGTGAGAGGGGAGGGATCTGAGGAGCACCTCTTTTCACACGACGAGCTGCCAGTAGAAGTTGTTGATGCAGGTGCAAAAGCATCATTCAAGAAGCACCTGAATAGGTACACTGAGGGCCAGGGCTTAGAGCGATAGGGGCCAAATGTAGGACATTGGGGCTAGCTGGGTGGGCACTGTGGTTGGCATAAACTGGTGGCATACTGTTCAGTTAGATTATTCATTACACAGCAAATTGCAATAGAATAAAATAAACCAGCACAGTAGCTGCATGGTAGTGGTTAGCACATTGCGACCCATGTTCAATTCCCATCGATGCCTGTCAGGGAATTTGTGTGTTCTACCTGTGACTGTGTAGGTTCCCTCCGCCATTCCAGTTTTCTCCCACAGTCCAAAGGTGCACCAGCTGGTAGGTGAATGGTCATTGTAAATTGTCCCGGGATTAGGCTGGGGTCAAATCAGCGCTTGCTGGGCTCGAAGGGCCGGAAGATCCTATCCTGCGCTGTCAGTCAGTCAGTGGGTGCCGTCCCGAATCCAGGGTTGGCGGCTATGCACCTCCATCTTCTTCGATCTTGCGACAGCACTGAGTACAGCCTCTCCTCCAGTTTGTTCTCGCAGGCCGCCTTGGCACCGCCCGCCGCTGCCCCCGCCGAACTCGAGCCCGAGGCCGTGTCGGCCTCCAGCCGCGGCCGCTTCCTCGAGCTCGGCCCTTCCTCAGGGGGACGCCTTGGGCAGGTCCAGGCACACGGTGCAGCGCCCAAGTTCATCACATCTCTTCTAACTAGGTGCATAGCACACGATTCGTGGATACGTGGTGAGGCTTTAATCTCTTCCACGGAAGATGGCCGTTGGCTCACCAGGAGCTCATCCGCCCTTTGTCAGGTCTTGTTTTTCAGTCCTGCTGGGTGTCCTCACACCCTCCTCAGCAGACTGAGTCCGGTGGGGAGCCGGCCCAAGTTGCTGACCACCTGCGCTGTATCTCAATAAATAAATAACAATGCAGAATGAAGTGTAAAATCTACCAAAAGAGTGCAGAGCAGGTAAGAGGTAAAGTGCAAGATCATAACGCGGTAGACTGTGAGGCCAAGAGTCCATCTTATCTGCTGAGCGTTGTGGGCATGCTGTGTTGGTGCCTGAATGTGTGGCAACGTTTGTGGGCTGCCCCCGGCACGTCCCTTGTGCTGGTTGTTAGCACAAAGCTCCACATTTCACGGTACTGCATGTGTCAGTGTACAGTACAAGATAACTAACTGAATGAGGTCTGATAACCACAGGAGAGAAGCTGTCCTATCCTGAGCCCGGTGGATGTTGTCTATATGGACTTCAGTAAGGCCTTTGACAAGGTCTCACACGGAAGGTTAGTTAGGAAGGTTCAATCGTTAGGTATTGATATTGAAGTAGTAAAATGGATTCAACAGTAGCTGGATGGGAGACGCCAGAGAGTAGTGGTGGATAACTGTTTGTCAGGTTGGAGGCCAGTGACTAGTGGTGCGCCTCGGGGATCTGTACTGGGTCCAATGTTGTTTGTCACATACATTAATGATCTGGATGATGGGGTGATAAATTGAATTAGTAAGTATGCAGATGATACTAAAATAGGTGGAGTTGTGATAATGAAGTAGGTTTTCAAAGCTTGCAGAGAGATTTAGGCCAGTTCGAAGGCAGATGGAGTTTAATGCTGATGAATGTGAGGTGCTACAGTTTGGTAGGACTAATCAAAATAGGACATACATGGTAAATGGTAGGGCATTGAAGAATGCAGTGGAACAGAGGGATCTAGGAATAATGGTGCATAGTTCCCTGAAGGTGGAATCTCATGTGGATAGGGTGGTGAAGAAAGCTTTTGGTATACTAGCCTTTATAAATCAGAGCATTGAGTATAGGAGTTGGGATGTAATGTTGAAATTGTACAAGGCATTGGTAAGGCCAAATTTGGAGTATTGTGTACAGTTCTGGTCACCGAAAGATGTCAACAAAATAGAGAGAGTACAGAGGAGATTTACTAGAATGTTACCTGGGTTTCATCACCTAAGTTACAGAGAAAGGTTGAACAAGTTGGGTCTTTATTCTTTCGAGCGTAGAAGGTAGAAGGTTGAGCGGGGACTTGATAGAGGTACTTAAAATTATGAGGGGGATAGATAGAGTTGATGTGGATAGGCTTTTTCCATTGAGAGTGGGGGAGATTCAAACAAGAGGACACGAGTTGAGAATTAAAGGGCAAAAGTTCAGGGGTAACTTGAGGGGGAACTTCTTTACTCAGAGACTGGTGGCTGTGTGGAACGAGCTTCCAGCAGAAGTGGTTGAGGCAGGTTCGATGTTGTCGTTTCAAGTTAAATTGGACAGCTGTATGGACAGGAAAGGGTTATGGGCTGAGTGCAGGTTGGTGGGACAAGGTGAGAGTAAGAGTTTGGCACAGACTAGAAGGGCCGAGATGGCCTGTTTCCGTGCTGTAATTTTTATATGGTTATATATGGTTAGTGTTTTTAGGTTCCAGGTCTCTTCTCAGCCTCCAGCACTCGCCACACTCCCACCTAAGAAAT
>NC_086118.1:51957186-52019686 GCF_963921235.1 Mobula hypostoma
ACACACACACCACACAACCACACACACACACACACACCACACAGACACCATACACACACACTACACACAGACACCACACACACACACACAGACACACACACTACACACAGACACACACACACACACACACACACTACACACACACACACACACACACACAGTCACACACCACACAGACACCATACACACACACTACACACAGACACCACACACACCACACTCCACACACAGACACCACACACACACACACCACACAGACATCATACACACACACTACACACAGAGACCACACACACCACACTCCACACACAGACACCACACACACTACACACAGACACCACACACACACACACACACACACACACACACACACACCACACTCGCACATGCTCACACTCACACGCACACACCACACGCACCACACCACACACACACACACACACTGGCCACACACACACACACTGGCCACCCACACACACACACACACACACGCCTCACACACACCACACACTCACTCACTCCTCCCTCCCATCCACACAAATACACAGCTCCTTAACCCCAGGACAAGACTACAGTCTCCAACCATCTGTGGATTCAATTGTCATCTGCCTCAACCACTTCCTCTGGCAGCTCATTCCACGTACAGTATGTATCTGAGTGGGAAAGTTGGCCCTTGGGTTCCAAAATTAAATCTCTCCTCTCTCAGTCCAAACTTGTGCTCTCTAGCTTTTGATTCCAGAACCCTGGGAGGAACACTGGGAGGATGAGGTATGTGTCACAGTGATTCAGTGCACAGATAGAATATTCCAAGTGTTCTTTAAATGTATTGCTGGGACAGATGAATCCCACCTAAGGATTCAGTGAGATGATCTGTTTGATACTGATGTTGCCAGCAAGGGGATTAGAAGTAATTTCCCCCTGACAGAGAGAAGCAGACATCGTCTTTAGCAAAGCTGAATTGGATAAATATTTGTGGCTGAGGTTTATAAATTGGATGTGGGGACGGAGCTGAGCCGAGGGATTAATTTTAGATTTCTCAGCACCTCTTTCTACCAGAATGGAAAACACAAAGAGGAGCGCGTCTCGGGGGAATAGTGCTCTGGATAAACTCATTCCCAGTGGCACTCAATAGGACAGAACGCAGCAACACAAGACGCTTCATATCCTTAAATGTCGCACATGGTGGAGGCAGCCAGTTCGTCTAGTCCTTGACCCGTGACAGAGGTCCTTGTAGAGTGGACCTGGTAATTTATCAAACCATCACTGTCATGCTGTGGATAGTAGTAAGTTATTTAGTTAGAGACACAGCACGGTAACAGGTGCTTGTGGCTTATCGAGCCCATGCCGTACAAATACACCCAATCGATCAACTAACCTACTAACTCATACATTTTTCGGGTGTGGGAGGAACCCAGAGCACCCGGAGAAACTCTGCACAGTCGCGAGGAGAATATGCAAACTCCTGACAGACAGTGTTGGGAACTCAACTCGGGTCGCTGGCACCGTAAAGCACTGTGAACCTTTACCTTACCGTGTGGGGCTCGCAGGGGAATCGTTATAGAGCTATGGAGGAGGCAAATTGGACTGTTTTCAGGTGTTGGCACAATGGGCTGAATGGCCTTCTTTTGTGTTTTGAGACACTACAGCTCAAAGTAAGATGTATTCAGTTCCGCAGAAGTGGTGTGTGATATCCCCTTACAATGGTACGACGAGGGAAAGGTCTCAGAGCTGATGTCTGGAATGGAGCAGAGCAGATTTAAAAACTCTGGACAAAATAAATGGAAGATAAATGCCTAATGAGTGAGTGTACGTTTCTGTTCAAGAGCTGTAATCAAGAGTGTGTAGCTGAGAGAGGTGAAGCAGACCAAGCATGTGATATTATCAGACTCTGTCAGTGCGCAGGGTGGGCCAACATTAAACTCCCACAGTTACCAAGGTAACTTTCACCCTGCAAGCCTGGTAGCTGCTGTCTCAGTAATACCACGACCCACACAACAATGCAGGCGCAGGCATCTCGCGAGTGAAACGCTTCCACCTGCAAAGGCCAGATCTCTCACGGGAGCGCGGCTGTCACGCTGCCCCAGAGACTCGGGTCCGGCCCCAGCCCCGGGTGCGCTGTGCACGCTCTCCCTGTGTAACCGCGCGTTTCTTCCGGCACCTCCAGACCAAAGTCAGTCTATTGTCAAAGAATCTATATGATATACAACCTCGACATTCATCACCTTGCAGGCAGCCACAAGACAAAGTAACACAACGGAATCCATGAAAAACCACAATCTACAAAGACCGACAAACATTCAGTGTGCAAAAGAGGACAAGTCGTTAAATAATTGAAAAAACGAATTAAACAGCTGGCACATAGAACATAGCTGCCGGGTCCTGATGGGTGTACAGGCTGCGGGGTCAGTTCAGCGCAGAGGAAGGTGAGCAGCGACCACTCCCGAACTTAACAACACACACCCAAGACTCCTGCACCTGCTGCCTGATGGTGGGGCAGGGGGGAGAGGGAGAAGGGTCAGACGCGGGCAGTCAGGACGGGCTCTGATGGGTGATCTTGGCTGGAGCAGAGTGGTGGGCTGAACACCAGTTTGTTTTTTCACTCGGGTTTTCCTCTACGTCCCGAAGACGTGGGGGGGAAGTGGTCATTCGATTGCCCGCTGTAAATTGATCTCAGTGCGTAGATAAGTGGTGGAACCTGGGGAAGCTGATGTTAATGTGGGGTTCAGTTTCCCACTACAGTCTGTAAGGAGTTTGTACATTCCCCCTGTGACCGTGTGAGTTTCCTCCAGGTGCTCTGGTTTCCTCCCACATTCCAAAGATATATGGGTTAGCAGGTTAATTGGTGACGTGGATGGAATTGAGCTGTGCAGGCTTGTTGTCCTGTTACCTGTTTAATGGGTTGGAGTTTAGTTGGAATGAACCTTCCACTTTCAATATTGATTGTCATACACAACAGTTTCTGGAATTTATCTACCGTAGCGTTTTCTCTGCAACTCCGGCACTAATACCATCATTCCAAATAAACTGATTCCTAAGCTCCGGAACCTGGGCCTTAGCACTCAGATCTGCAGCTGCATCTTCAACTTCCTCACAGACAGGACCCAGGCTGTAAAAATAGGGGACAAGTTCTCCTCTACAATCACTCTGAGCACTGGTGCCCCACAAGGCTGTGTACTCAGCCCCTGCTGTACTCACTGTACACCCATGATTGTGTAGCCAAGTTTCCATCAATCTCAATATATAAGTTTGCTGATGACACCACAATTGTAGGCCGTATCTCGGGTAATGATGAGTTTGAGTACAGAGAGAAAATTAAGAACCTGGTGGCATGGTGCGAAGACAATAACCTAATCCCTCAACGTCAGCAAGACGAAGGAATTGGTTGTTGACTTCAGAAGGAGTAGCGGACCGCACAACCCAATTTACATCGGTGGTGCACAAGTGGAACAGGTCAAAAGCTTTAAGTTCGTCGGGGTCAATATCACAAATGACCTGACTTGGTCCAACCAAGCAGAGTTCACTGCCAAGAAGGCCCACCAGCGCCTTTACTTCTTGAGAAAACTAAAGAAATTTGGCCTGTCCCTAAAACCCTCACGAATTTTTAATAGATGCACCGTAGAAAGCATTCTTCTAGGGTGCATCACAACCTAGTATGGAAGTTGTCCTGTCCAAGACCGAAAGAAGCTGCAGAAGATCGTGAACATGGCGCAGCACATCACACAAACCAATCTTCCGTCCTTGGACTCACTTTACACCGCACGCTGTCGGAGCAGTGCTGCCAGGGTAATCAAGGACACGACCCACCCAGTCAACAGACTTTTTGTCCCTCTTCCCTCCGGGAGAAGGCTCAGGAGCTTGAAGACTCGTACGGCCAGATTTGGGAACAGCTTCTTTCCAACTGTGATAAGACTGCTGAACGGATCCTGACCCGGATCTGGGCCGTACCCTCCAAATATCCGGACCTGCATCTCGGTTTTTTTGCACTACCTTACTTTCCATTTTTCTATTTTCTATTTATGATTTATAATTTTTAAAAAATATTTACTATGGATTTGTAATCCAGGGAACGGGAAGCACAGAATCAAATATCGCTGTGATGATTGTACGCTCTAGTATCAATTGTTTGGCAGCAATAAGGTATAAAGTATGTAAAGTATGTACACTATTTTGTTGTTTTCCTTTGTACTTTCTCAGTACACTGATATAATGAAATGATCTGTCTGGATGGCGAACAGGGTAAAGCTTTGCCCTGTTCCTCTATTCAGGTGACAAACAACAAAGCAATTTACCAGTGTTGCCTCCAGCAGAGCAGCCTTGGATTTTGGATTCAAGTTCAGCAAAACATCATCGACAGTTTAGAGATGCCACAAGATGTGGTCTCAAAGGCAGTCTATGAAGACAGGACACCCATCCCGTTCGGTGAAAAGTTTAAAGATTAAAGATGAGCTTTATTTGTCACATGTACATCAAAAGTGAAATGCTTCGCTTCGCGTCAGCAAGCAACACAGTTTGAAAATGGTCCAGTTGCAGGTTGATGGGACTAGGCAGTCATGGTTTGGCATGGGCTTGATGGGCCAAAGGGCCTCTTTCTGTGCTGTCATGCTCTATGACTCTGTGTGTTGAAGGCGGTCAGCAAATGTTGCCATACTTCCAGAGCCAACATAGCATACCCAGAATTTACTAACCCGGACTCGTACGTCTTTGGAATGTGGGAGGAAACCGGAGCACCCGGAGGAAACCCTCGCTGTCAAGGGAGAACGCACAATCTCTTCGCAGACAGCAGTGGGATTTAAACCTGATCTTTCGATCGCTAGCACTGTAAAGCATTAAGTTACCGTGTTGCCAAAGACCTTTCAAGCGGTGGTAGAAGAGTCTCTTTGGGCTGAATGGCCTTGCACCCACTGACAACAAGAGCCGATCATTGGGGCGGGCTTGACGACGGAGCGACCTCTTGCTCTACGTGGTTTTATTGAAAGAACAGTCATTGCCCGCGGCACCTGCCCTTGTTGGCTCTACCTCCTAATTCAGCCAAGCCTCCGTACCTCTGTCTGTCCAGCTGGCTTGGTGCTGGCCCAGATTCTTGTTGTCCTAGAGTGTGGTGCAAACCCACGACCTCTGATTCAGAGGCGGGAGGCAGAGTGTCTGAGATGTGGCTGTGGTGCTGAGTTCAGAAACGGACACATTGTTCCATGAACCCTTGCTTATGTAACGTAGAATATCCTGGTGCAGATCAGCAGAGCACAGACTGGCTCGTGTCCGTCCAGTTCTCTGTGGCCTGTTTACTTACTTTTATCTGTTGCCATCGATTACGAGTAGATGTTCAAATCACCGCGCCTGCACAAACACTGACCGGCAATGCCTAGAACGGGACAATACCCAATCCTGTGGGTTCACCAACCCCTGACCTTCGAAGTCATCAACTGGTATTTCATCATAGTTTGCTTTTAAGATTAAAGTATCTGTTTGTGATCAGGCAGATGATCTTTCCATTAACTCATCCAGAAAAACACGCCAAAACATCTAACAGGTCCCACTTATAGTGCACTAAAGACTTGTATTTTTATAGCTCCTTTTCTCCTTTTTTGTCTTGAGGTCTTGTGTTTGCACAGTCGTTTTTTTTTCACACTGTGTGGTATAATTTATGTACAATCTATATTCTATGTGTTGTCTGTGCCCACGTTCAAAGTAAATTTACTATCAGACTATACCTGTGAAGCTGCTGCAAGCAACTTTCTGGTACCTGTACCTCACTCTACTTGTACACAATAAGTCTGATATGACTTGACATCCCTCTTCAAGGCAAGCACAAAATACTCCGCAGATGCTGGGGTCAAAGCAACACTCACAACACGCTGGAGGAACTCAGCAGGTCGGGCAGCATCCGTGGAAACGTTGACTGATCGTTTCCACAGATGCTGACCGACTTGCTGAGTTCCTCCAGCGTGTTGTGAATGCCCCTTCAAGACATGTGCAAGGGTTTCAGACTTAAAAGTAAAATTTACTGTCAAAAGTATAAATATGTCATGACAGACAACCCCGAGATTCATTTTCCTGCGAGCATACTTAGCAAATCTATAGAACAGTAACTGTAAACAGGATCAATAAACAAAAGAACTGTGCAAATGCAAATTTGCCCCTCTGACCCTTGACACAGGTGTCGCTCAGGCTGTGTTCTAAGCCCCCTCCTTTACTCTCTGTATTCCCATGACTGTGTTGCTACCCACAGCTCCAATCTGCTAATTAAGTTTGCTGACGACACTACATTGATTAGCCTAATCTCAATTAATAATAAGGCAGCCTACATAGAAGAAGTCATCACCCTGACACAGTGGTGCCAGGAAAACAACCTCTCCCTCAATGTCGCAAAAACAAAGGAGCTGGTTGTGGACTACAGGAGGAAGGGAGACGGGCTAATCCCTATAGACATCAATGGATCTGGGGTTGAGAAGGTGAACAGCTTTAAGTTCCTCAGCATCCACATCACCGAGGACCTCACATGGTCTGTACACACTGGCTGTGTGGTGAAAAAGGCACAACAGTGCCTCTTTCACCTCAGATGGTTGAAGAAGATTGGTATGGGCCCCCAAATCCTTAGAAATTTCTACAGGGGCACAAATGAGAGCATCCTGACTGGCTGCATCACTGCCTGGTATGGGAACTGTACTTCCCTCAATCGCAGGACTCTGCAGAGTGGTGCAGACAGCCCAGCGCATCTGTAGATGTGAACTTCCCACTATTCAGGACATTTACAAAGACAGGTGTGTAAAAAGGGCCCGAAGGATCACTGGGGACCCAAGTCACCCCAACCACAAACTGTTCCAGCTGCAACCATCCGGGAAATGGTACTGCAGCATAAAAGCCAGGACCACCAGGCTCCGGGACAGCTTCTTCCACCAGGCCATCAGACTGATTAATTCATGCTGACACAACTGTATTTCTATGTTTATTGACTATCCTGTTGTACGTACTATTTATTATAAATTACTATAAATTGCACATTGCACATTTGGACGGAGACGTAACATAAAGATTTTTACTCCTCATGCATAGGAAGGATGTAAGAAATAAAGTCAATTTAATTCAATATAAATAAATAGCAATAAATAACAAGGATGAAATAACAAAGTATGGAGTCCTTAAAGTGAGACCATTGGTTGTGGGAACGCCAGAAATAGATGAGTGTAGCTATCCCCTTTCACTCAAGAGCCTGATGATTGAGGGGTAGTAACTGTTCTTGAAGCTGCTGGTGCGAGTCCTGAGGCTCTCGTACCTGCTACTGGTGGATTCAAGGTTCAAAGTAAATTTATTGTCAAAGTTTGTATACATCACCTTCGAGATTCATTTTCGTGCAGGCATTGACCAGACAATAAATACAATAGAATTTATGAAAAAAAACTATACATAAAAAAACTGACAGCCTACCAATGTGCAAAAGAAGACAAATTGTACAAATAATAATTTTAAAAAGTGAATGAATAATACCAAAAGCATGAGATGTAGAGTCTCTGAAAGTGAGTCTGCAGGTTACGGAGTCAGTTCGGAGCTGAGCTGAGTAAAGTTGTCCACGCTGGTTCAGCAGCCCGATGGTTGTAGAGCAATTGCTGTCCTTGAACCTGATGGTTTGGGACCTAAGGCTTCTGTACTTTCTGCCTGGTGATAGTAGCAAGGGTTTTTTTTTTACGAACAAAGAACGACTTTCAGCCTGTGATCACTGATATAATGTAAGAGGTCTGTACAGCTCTCAAGTCTGCTGGTGGCCACATTGTACTGAAGGAATGTGATGATGAATTTCTGGCAGGCGATGTGCCACCTTTGCAGCCACACCGTATCTGAAATGCTCCCGCGCACATAGCCTTTGTTGCCACGCAGCTGGAATTTTCTTTTATATCAGGGGTTCCCAACCTGCGAACCACGGATCCCTTGGTTAACGGCAGGGCATAAAGAAGTTTGAAACCCCTGTTTTGTATCATTTTTTAAATTAAAGTGCCATGCACTTATCAGGCTGTGTAAGAATTTCCTGCTCAGAGCAATGGTTTGTCCAGCAGCTATAAAGCAACGTTGATTGCAGGGATTACAACTAGACCATAAGACCATAAGACAAAGGAGCAGAAGTCAGCCATTCAGCCCATCATGTCTGCTCCGTCATTTTAGAAGAAAACTGTCGTAGATGAAGAAGAAGAAAGCCCTTAATTCTGAGTGGAGTCATTGGGACACCGTCATTGACAGTGTTTTTTTTTTAGCAGGCTTTCTTATTTTTACGAGGTTGAGTTGCTAGCTTGACGTTCAACCAAGCACGGATGGAAAGCGTGCAAGGGAGCCGGCTGGATTCGAACTCAGGAGCCGGCTGGATTCGAACTCAGGAGCCTTCACTCCGAAGTCCGGCGCTGATACCGCTACGCCACCAGCCGGCACACAACTGTAGAGAGGGTAGCAAAAACCACTCCAATACAGGATAGTGTGTCATACCCTCCGTGACCTCTCTGGATTGGTGTCTCTCTAATACTGGACAGGATGTGTTAATCACAGGGGAAGGGAAACCTATCTAAGTTAGCACAGTGTATGTTAGTTACTGGGAGGGACCTCTCTTGTACAAGGCAGCGTCTGCTAAGGACTGGGGAAAGTTTGTCTAATGTAGAAGAAAGTGCATTAATTAATAGGCAGGGTGCATTTTCTAATTCAGCAGGCTGTTATTGGGCTAACTGGGTTATTCTTCAATATTATTGAAGACATTGAGTACTCTTACACTGACTATAAAATCATAAGATATAGGCGCATTTGGCCCGTTGAATCTGCTCTGCTGATTCGATCACTGCTGACGTATTAACCTTCTCAACTCCATTCTCCTGTCCATAACCTTTCACCCTTGCTAATCAAGAACCTATCAACCACTTTAAAAAAAAGATATACCCAGTGACCTGGTCTCCACAGCTGTCTATGGCAATGAATTCCACAGATTCATCACCCTCTGGTTAAAGAAACTCCTCCTCATCTCTGTTCTAAAGGGATATCTATTCTGAATCTCTGCCCTCTCGTCCTAGACTCTTGCTCTATTGGAAACATGCTCTCCACATCCACTCTATCTAGGCCCTTCAATATTCAGTAGGTTTCAATAAGGTTCCCCCACCACCCCCATTCTTCTAAACTCCAGCCCTCATACGTTCACCCTTTTATTCTTGTAAGCCCCCTCTGGACTCTCTCCAATGCCAGCACATCCTTTCTTAGATAAGGGGCCCAACATTGCTCACAATACTCCAACAATGGCTCAACCAGTGCCTTAAAAAACCTCAACATTATATCCTTGCTTTTATGTTCTAGCCTTCTTAAAATGAATTCTAACATTACATTTGTCTTCCTTACCACCAACTGAATGTACAAGTTAACCTTTAGGGAATCCTGCACTCGGACTCCCAAGTCCCTTTGCATCTCCAATTTCTGAATTTGCTTCCCATTTTGTAAGATAGAATTTGTCTCTATTCCTTCTACCCAAGTGCATGGCCATGCACTTCCCTACACTGTATTCAGAATCAGGTTTAATATCACTGGCATATGTCGTGAAATTTGTTCCATCTGGCATATGCCACCTTACATAAAGTCCCGAAGAAGGCTCTCGGACCGAAACATCGACTGTTTACTCTTTGCCTGGGATGCTGCCTGACCTGCTGAGCTCCTCCAGCATTTTGTGCATGTTACTTTGGATTGGCCGAGCATCTGCAGATTTTCCTGTGTTTGTGATTTACATATTAGTGTTTATGCGCGTGTTACTTTCTCTAATACAGCAGTGGGTTAATTATCGAGGGACGTACATTCTCTAATGTGCCACTGTGTGTGTTAATTATTGTGGAGGTTGTTTCCTTTAATACAGCACAAGATTTGTTACCTATTGAGGATATTGTATTCTCTAATACAGCACAGTGTGTTAACTATTGGAGAGAGCCTATTCTCTAATATGGCACTTTGCGTGTTAATTACTGGGACTATTCCAATCTCTAATTCAACTCAGTGTGTATAGTGCAATTGCTTTACAGCGCTGGTGGTCACCGATCGGTATTCCGTTCTCTCTGCTGTCTGTAAGGAATTTGTACGTTCTCCCTGTGAACACGTGGGTTTCCTCCGAGTGCTCTGGTTTCCTCCCACAGTTCACACAGTTAGTAGCTGTGTTGCCAGGAGTGTGGTGACACTTGCCGGATGTCCCCTGGCTGATCTGATTTGGCGCAAATGACACACTTCCCTGTGTGTTTCGATGTATGTGTGACAAATAAAGCCGGCCTTCTATCTTCTGAATTATTGGGGAGGTTATATTCTGCAGTACAGCATAGTTGTGCTAATTACTGGTTAATTACATTTCCTGGTGACATTCACTAATATATTCTGTAGACATGTGGCTGGGGTAAAAGGCAACAATTACATGGATGGAAAATTTGCCAAGTTACATGAGGTGCAAGTGAAAGTCTGTTATTCTTACTGGCAAGAAGTGTACACTGTGGGCATTGGTACAAGAATCAATGCTTTTCTTGACATGTATTTGGACTTGAGTATTGCTGGGATGAGAGGTTGTCTTATTAGTAGTTTTTAGATTAGATTTAGATTTGTACATCAAAATATGAAATGTGACGTTTGTGGAAACATCCAACACGCCCCAGGGTGCAGTCAGCACACTCTGGTACCAACACAGCACGTCCGGTGTTCAGCAGAACGACACAGGCAGCAGCAACAACAACAGAACAAAACAAGCTCCTTTCCCATATCCCCCACCCACCCAAACCCTCTCCCTCTCTCTCACACACACACATACACACCCCCTCCCACCCACCCAAACACTCTCCCTCTCCCTCTCTCACACACACAAACACACCCTCCCACCCACCCAAACCCTCTCCCTCTCTCTCACACACACACATATACACCCCCTCCCACCCACCCAAACACTCTCCCTCTCCCTCTCTCACACACACAAACACACCCTCCCACCCACCCAAACCCTCTCCCTCTCTCACACACACACACACACACACAAACACACTTTCCCACCACCCAAACCGTCTCCCTCTCTCTCTCATACACACACACACACAAACACACCCCTCCCACCACCACACACACACACACACACACCCTCCCACCCACCCAAACCCTCTGTCTCTCTCACACAAACACACCCCCTCCCACCACACACACACACACACACACACACACACACACACACACACCCTCCCATCACTCCCAAACCTCCCCCCCACACACACACACCCTCCCATCACCCAAACCCCCCCCCACACACACACACGGACACACACACACACACACACACACACACCCACCACACACCCTCCCATCACCCAAACCCCCCCCCCACACACACACACACACACACCCCCTCAGGACAGGCTGCCTCCAGGTCTCTAGTCTGAGAGAGGTTTCACAGTTAGAAAGTTTAGAAATTGAGGGATGGATTTCTCTAAACATTTAAAAAAAATCCCAAGGGAGCATGACAGAGTAGATGATGGAATATTTTCACTAGTGAGAGGGTCACAAACAAGGGGACAGATCGACAACGAAATGTTGGGTAGTTCTGTAAAACTGAGAAAGGCAACAATTGTTCCTCTCAGAGGAATGTGAGAATTTGGAATTCTCTGCCTGCAGGGTGGTGGAGGCCAGATCGTTAGATATATTTAAGGTGAAACGGAACTGTAGGGTCAAAGAACACTACAACAAAGTAACAGGCCCTTCAGCCCATCTAATCCACGACAAATTATTATTCTGCCTAATCCTATTGACCTGCACCCTGACCGTACCCCTCCCAAATTTATCTCAAATGTTGAAATTGAACCCACGTCCATCACTTCCACTGGCAGCCCGTTCCGCACTCTCACCACCCTCTGAGTAAGGAAGTTCCTCCTCATATACCCCTTGAACATTTCACCTTTCACCCTTAACCATGACCTCTAGTTCTAACCTCATCCACCCTCAGTGCAAAAAGCCTGCTTGAATTTACCCTAATCTATATCCTTCACAACTTTGCATTTTTTAAAAGTCTGTCCCGAGCCTTTGTGGCCCATCAGGCCGGTGCTTCTGCTGGTTTCTGTGGTGTGAAGCGACTGTGAGTATGAGACTCCCCCCCCCCCCAGATAGGACGCCAGTCTATCGCGAGGTTAACCCCCAGCATCTGCCGGTACCCATTTTCAGCGGGGTGGACTGGAGCAGTGTGTGGTTAAGTGCCTTGCTCAAAGACACAACACGCTGCCTTGGCCGAGACTCGAACCCACGACCTTCAGATCGTGAGCCCAACGCCCTAACCACTTGGCCACGCGCCACACAACATCATAATTTTGCATGCTTCTATCAAATCTCGTTTCATTCTCCCAGGCTCCAGGTAATAAAGTCCTGACCTATTCAATCTTTCCCTATACATCAGGTCCCGAAATCCAAGTATCACCATGTAAATTTTCTCCATACTCTTTCAATCCTATGGATGTCTTTCCTGGAGAGAGGTGAGCAAAACTGCACACAGTATCTGATGGATGTAGGGACTGAGGGTCACGGGAAAGTGATGCAGAAGAGGGGTGAAGACCAGCTTAGGTGCATGGTAGGACAGGTTTGAGGGGGCTGGTGGCCTACACCTGCTTCTATTTTACGTGCCCCATAGTAGAGCTTCCAAATTTGCAAGTGAGACAACACCTAGATGTGTAACAGACTGTCCATGGACCAGGAATGGACCTGGTGGATTGGGCAGCAAGGTGCAGGTAAAACAATGCTGGAGAAATGTGATGCATTATATTTTGGTAGAAACAATTAAAAGATACAATAGAAACCAGAGAGCACAGGATATAATATGAACGGGGACAGACACCCAATGGCCCTGTTAATTAAAGCAAGTATCTAATCAGCCAATCATGCTGCAGCCACTCAATGATTAAAAGCATGCTGACATGGTCAAGAGGTTCAGTTATTGTTCAGACCAAACATCAACATGGGGAAGTAATGTGATCACTTAGATCACTTACTTGTATCACATTGCTAAATGAAATAAATTACAAATGTGATTTTTAATTTGACTGTGGAATGATTGTTGGTGCCAGACGGGGTGGTTTGAGTATCTCAGAAACTGCTGATCTCCTGGGATTTTCACACACAACAATCTCTAGAATTTACAGAGAATGGGGTGAAAATTTAAAAAAAACACACATCCAGTAAGCGCCGGTTGTGGAGTGAAAATGCCTTGTTAATGAGAGAGGTCAGAGGAGAATGGCCAGACTGGTTCAAGCTGACAGGAAGGCGATAGTAACCACACATTACCACTGTGGTGTGCAGAAGAGCATCTCTGATCGCAGAACATGTCGAACTCCAGGGCCGGAGGGTCGTGAATCTGTGGAATTCATTGCCACAGCGGTTGTGCAGGCCAAGTCATCGGGTATATTTAGAGAGGAAGTTGACGGGTTCTTGATTATTAGAGCATGAAAGATTGCGGGGTGAAGGCGGGAGAATGGGATTGAAAAGGATAATAAATCAGCCACGATTGACTGTCGGAGCAGGCTCGATAATTCTGCTCTGATGTTTTAACGTTTTCAGAAAGGGTGCAAAGGATTCTAGAGATGGAGGAGTTTAGTTCTGCGGAAGGGCTGGAGGAGCGGGGATCGTTTTCCAGGAAATAGGCGAGTTTGTGAGATCTGAGAGAGGGACTTAAATTTTGCATTGGGTGTATGCAGAGCAGATATATAGAGAGAGACTGGTCCGGAGAAATCGAGACTGGGGACAAGAAATGAAAGTAACAAAACTAACGGGTGGAAAATCTTTGTACACAGCGAATGTTCAGGCCTGTCCGGGTAGAGATGGAGGGGGATTCGCCTGGGGCTGCCAAGAACTGCAGAAGCGTCGAACGAACTTGCAGAGCTGTGGGAGAGTGGGACTAACCGAATTGCTCTTGCAGTGGGATAGTAGAGAGTTACTGGGCTGACTGGCCTTCTCGTGCTCAGAATATTCTCGAGTGACACATTGTATTCCATGAGCCTCGGGCGGAGTAAACAACCGTGGGAAGGGAATTCGTAGGACTTGCGGCAGAGGAATAGACAGCCTCGATGGGACGAGTGGCCTTGTTTGGGTTCCGAGCACAAGATTAGGTTGAAAGCTGCCACCCGCGGGTGGTGGCTCCCTAAACGTCCCCATCCAGTCACTCTCCTTCGCCCTCGGGTCAGTGGGTAGCTCCGGGCATTCTCGGGAGCTGGCTGCCGACTTCTGCCGGCGGGGCCACCCTCGGCGCCTGCGGGAGGTGGGGGGCACTCTTCGCTCTCGGTGCCCCCGCGCTGGGTGGCGCCGGTCGGTGTTTGCCGCGAGCCAGGACCAGAGTCGGGAGTGTCCCGGGGCAGGACCGATCAGGATATCCCAGGGGTCAGTCAAGTCACCGGTGATTGGAGCAGCTCCGGGTTCTTGCGCTCCCTCCGCTGGGAGAGCGGTTGTTCACCGACTGCTCGGTGCACTTCGCACAAGGGAGCATTTAGGTCGGCGGGAGATCCTAAGCGAGACACTCTGCATTTGCAAGAATAGGAGGGGTTGTACCGAGAGCAACCATCCGCCGCAGGAACTCGGCGCGCCGATCGGCATCTGTGGAGGGAAAGGAACAAGTAGCCAACTTTCTCGGACGGTGGGGGAGGAGGGGGGCGAGTGATCCGTGCGACCCTCCCTTATTGCCCCTTCCCCTGTAGTTTCTACTGATTCCTTTCCTCGATCGACCCGCTGAGTTCCTTAAGCTGATTGTTTGTTGCTCCAAGATTCTAACATCTGCAGCCCTTGCTCCCCCCCCCCCCCCGGCGCCGGGTTCACTGTATGTGGGCTAAAGGCGAGGAGCTGCCTTTCCCCGATCCGGTCAGCGCGGAGCTGGGGGCGAACCGGGCACGTGGGAGCAACAGGGGGTGAGGGGATCCAGCGACGGGAGGGTTACATGGAGTGAGATGGGCGGAGAGTTGGGCGGGGACTTTCGGGAGCAGCGCTGACCTCGGCGAGACACAGAACTTGTCCACGCTCGCAGATGCTGTGCAGGTGGAGAGTAGTCGCTGTCCTGGTTAGTTGGTTATTCGATGAAGTTCCCCATTTAAAAATTAGTCAGTAGACCAGGAGAGAGTGTACCGACCACGAACTTCTGAGTCCGCCTTCCTCCGGTGAAGTCGCTCCGCATTGCTTTGGGAATCCGAAAATTTTCCGGATTGGCGTCTGAACGCAGCTCTTGAATTATGTGCAAAGATCACACAGACCGGAGTCGTGTGCCCCGGAACTCAAACAGTTAAGTGGCGATTTAATTGAAGTTTTCAAGATACCGGGAGGGAAAAGTCACTTTCAGTTGGTTCATGAGTCCGGGCGGCTGGAAACGGTAACGGCAGGTAGCTCTGCCTGACCCCTGAGTGTATGCTTCTTTGCGTTCAGGGCTGAAGCTGGGAGCCGTCTACCCTCAGCGGTAAGAATACACAGCTCTCCGCCAGAAATAGGAAGCAGTGTTTATTTAAAATCTGGTTTTTTTGAGGAGTTTAGGGAACTGCAGCTGCCGAGGAGTGCGGGGCAGAAACAATGTACGGGCAACACTCACAACACGCTGGAAGAACTCAGCAGGTCAGGACGAAACGAAGGGTTCCGGCCCGAAACGTCGACCGATCTTTTCCACTGATGCTGCCCGACCTGCTGAGTTCCTCCAGCGTGTTGTGAGTGTTGCTTTGACCCGGTATCTACGGATTATTTTGTGTTTACAATGTACGGGGAAAGGCCGAAGACTATCTTGAATGGCGGAAGGGGTTTGAGGCTAAGTATCCTCCTCTCTCTCCTACATTACAAATGGTGTGTGTGATAGGGCAACCCCTTCTGATGGGGTCATATTGAACCAGGGAAGCCAGAACGGGGACGAGGTGCCGGTTGTGCAGGAACACTTGAACCGTTCTGTGGGCCGTTGGTAAACAATGAGTCAGAGGCTTTAGATGTGAGGGATTTATCGCGCCGTGGACGAGTAGAGCAAGTGTTCGGTCGGCAGTCTGAACTCCCTACCTTGCGGAGCTCGGGCCCGGCGCTCTCCTTGTGGTCGCGTCTCTCCGGCCGGGCAACAGGTGCGCACCCGCTCGGGAGTCACTGCATTCGTCTGAGGCGCGCTGAACTTGTATGGTACGCGTCTGTGTGCGCCGGTTCTCCATCAAATGTGCAACTTCGGTTCGAGCGGAAACGGCGTGTGTGTGTGTGTGTTGGGGGGGGGTGTTCTCCGCTAGGGAGGGCCCACATTCCCCTTCACCAGGATGCGATTGAGACCTGTTTATGTTCTCTTTCACTGTCTTTGGCGCGGCCACAACTACTGACCGATGAACTCGGCTCCGAGCTGAAATGCACAATGTGTGAGCCCCGACCTGGTTGGATTAGCGGTAACACACAGTGCTGTAGCAAAGCGGCAGGTCAGTTAGCAACGATGGGGAGGAATAAATAGTCGACGTTCCGGGCCGAGACCTTTCATCAGGACTGCTCTCCCTGGATTAGACCGGACCCATCACATTCCTCACGCAAACTGTTGGTAACACTCGGCAGATGGGGCGGAGACATTGAGTTTCTTGCAGGAATCTTCCTCGGACACCCCTTATTTCTGGCTGTTTCCAGTGTCGGCTTTACCTGAGTGTAGTTTGGTAAAATAACTGACGTCCCCGCCCAGCCCAGCCCACCCCACCCCACCCCACCCCACCCCACCCCACCCCATTGACTATAGATCGGCTTTACTTCTAACACGATTATTGAAAACGTGCAATGAAATGCATCATTTGCGTCAACGACCGACCCAGTCGGGGGATGTGCTGGGGGCCGCCCACAGGTGTTGTGTTCGGGGTATTGCCCATAGTTTACTAACCCTAATCCGCGTATGATTGAAATGTGGGAGGAAATCGAAGTATCTGGAGGAAACCACGTGGTCACGGGGAGCGGCTACAAACTCCTTGCAGACCGTGGCGGGTATTGAACCCCCGTCACTGGCCCTGTAAGGAGTTACCCTCACGGCTGCACTACAACTCCGCCCCCGCCGTTAACCCAGGTCGCTGCCGACTTAAAGCGAGCAGGTATCTAGTATTTCCATAGGAGATAGTCCAATCCTCCCAGGGGTCTGCAGTGTCTTGTGTCTACATATAAATGCAAGTCTCAGGTCTGATGTAGGGTCTCAGCCGAAACATCAACTGTTTATCCCCCTCCATAGGTGCTGCCGGATCCGCCGAGTTCCCCCGGTATTGTGTGTGTGTCTGTCTGTCTGCGTTGCTCTGGGCGGCAGAGTGAGTTATGACGAGATGGAGAGGAAGGCTGACCTCAGGCAAATGGATTTGAAGATGGGAAGGAATACGGGTGAATGAATTGGGTAGTACGGCGGCGCGCAATAGAGCCGCTGCCGCCGCCTCTCAACGGCGGAGACGCAGGCTCGGTTCTGATCTCCCTGCTGTCTGTGTGGGGTTTGCGTGCTCACCCAGTGTCTGCGTGGCTTTCCTCCGCGTGCACCGGTTTGCTCCCAAATCCCCAAAGACACGCTGGTGGGTTAATTGGCTAGCGTTAAAATACATACAGTATTCCTGGTGTGGGAGGGTGGCTGGAAGCGAGGACGCGGGCGTACGGGGAGAAACGTAAGAGTAGGAGGGGATTGAGAGCCAGCTTGGATGATTTAAGTGTTACAAGTGGTCTCTCATGTTCTGAGAGATATAAGATTATGAGTCTTTCTCTTGACACATAAAATGAGAAAAGCGGTTTAAAAAATTTCTACCGTGTTCATTCTCGGAGGGACTTGAATGTCATTATATCCAAACGCCCGAAAGTTATAGAACTTTAATTTACGTGTGAGTGCCAATTGTATGAATGTACAGTAGAATTTTGACCAATACAGCTCAATACAGGCCTTTCGGCCCACGATGTTGTGCTGACTTTTAACCTACTCTAAGATCAATTTAACCCTTCCCTCCTACATAGTCCTCCTTTTGCCTATCATCCACGTACCTCCCTAAGAATGTCTTAAATGTCCCTACCACCACCACCGGCAGTGCGTCTGTCGGTGTGTATTACGGTATATCGGGTGATGAGATGATTTAATTTTTATTTAGCGATACAGCGTGCAGTAGGCCCTTCCGGCCTTCAGAACCTCGCTGCCCCAGCAACCCCCGACAAAACCAAATTAACCCTAACCTCATCATGGGACAATTTTACAATGACCAATTAACCTGCTTTTGGGCTCTGGGAGGGCCGCTGCACCGGAACCATTATGTATAAGTCAGGTATTATACCAGCGGAGAGGTGTGGACAGGGAGTGTAGCAAACCTCAGGGCTTGCGAAGAGAGCCCGTACTGCCAAGGAGCTAACACAGTTACCACTGGGACACGACCCTTCCCCCCCCCCCCCCGGGCCGAGCTTAGCTCTCTGCGTCCTGACCAACATGTATACTGCACCCGAACCAGATGGTCCACCCACCCACGTGGCCTGTTTGTGGGATCTTGCCGTGCATAGACCGACAGGAGAATTTCCAGTAGTGACAGCAACTGTGGCAGTGGTGCGTCCGAACGCGCGTTGGTGAAATCCAAAATATTGAAAGATTTGTATAAGCTACCCTCCTCTCTCGCAAACACAGAGGTCTGAGTCCGTCCTCCACGTACAGAACTGTGTAAAAGTCTTAAGCCCACGTGTATAGTTCGGATGCCCTAAGGCTTTTGCACGGTGCTGTACTGGCGACGGATTTCAACATTTCAGAGAAATATGGTTAAGTACATGGACGGGAGGGATTGGAGGGTAGGATGCAGGTGCGGATCGATGGGACTAGGATAGTTTTGCATGGACAACAGCACTATGTAGAAGTCTGAATTAGGGTACGTAATACTTTTGCACAGTACTGTAGTAATTTTATGTATTGCGCTGTGCTGCTGCCGCAAGAATAAACAAATGTCCTGACATATGTGACCGATGAGAAACCGGATTCTGATATGGGTCTCTATTGTCGACTGAAAGTGGGAAGGGGGACAGGGAGAGGGGAACCGTGGTTGGGAGAAGGGGAAGGAGCGGGAAGCAGCAGCGAGACATTCTGTAATGATCAATAACCCAATTGTTTGGAATCAAATCACCTTGCCTGAAGTCACACCGCCCCTGCACTCCTCCTCTGCCACCCGTCCCACACCTATCCCGCGGCACCCGACACTCCCAACATTCTTTGGTCCGGCCGGATTAACAAACTCGCTCTCCGCTTCACGTAGACAAATATACAGTACTGAGCGAAAGTCTTAAGCACCCAAGCTATGAAGGGGTCTCGGCCTGAAAAGTTGAGTGTTGATTCATTTCCGTAGATGCTGTCTGACCTACGGAGCTCTTCCAGCACTTCATTTCTTTGAATTTCCAGCATCTGCAGAATGTCTGGTGTAGCTATACATCGCACCATTAAACTCTAGAGACTTGTGCGTGAAAATCCCAGGTGTTCAGCATGTCCTGAGATACTGAAACCACCAGGTCTGGCACCCAACGATCATTCCACGGTCAAAGTCACTTAGATCACATTTCTGATATTTGGTCTGAACTGAACCTCTTGACCATGCCTGCATGCTTTTATGCATTGAGTTTATGCCATGTGATTGGTTGATTAGAAATTTGTGCCCAATAAAGTGGGCACGGGGTGTATGTGAGACACTGTGGCAACGTTTTCTCTTGATGAAGCAGCGGAGAATATTTCAGCCCATCCGGACTGGACTCGGAGTGAAAGTTGCTGAATGCCGGTACCAACCAATTTCTGGATGGTTGGAGAGGGGTCTGAATCCGAACCCTCCCCAGCCCCTCATGACAGGGGAGTTAACCTGGAGGCGCAACAGCCTTTGTTCAAAGTAAATTTATTATCAACGCATGTATATGTCACCACATCCTACCCTGTTTGTAGCTTTTCATTGAAACTATTGTGTTTCTCTCTTCTACTGTAAATGTCTGCAAGAAAATGAATCTCAAGGTGGTATATATGATCAGGGCCGGAGAGCGAAAAACGAACTTGTGTGTGTGTGTGTGTGTGTGTGTGTGTGTGTGTGTGTGTGTGTGTTTAATGGGTTCTATTGTGTTTCTTTTGTTTTGTGGCTGCCTGTAAGAAGACGAATCTCAAAATTGTATATGATATATTTACTTCGATAATGAATGTGTTTTTAACTTTGAATTGGCTTCATCCCATTTCCTTGTCAGTCCTGAAGAAGGGTCTCGGCCCGATATGTCGACCGGTTATTCATTTACATAGACGCTGCCTGGCCTGCTGAGTTCCTCCAGCATTTTGTGTGCGTTGGTTTGCAATGACAGCGTCTGCAGAATCTCTCGTATTTATGGTGATATTTACATACTTTCATAACAACTTTACATTGAACTTTGAACTTTTGATAGGAAGGGAAATAAGATCTTTCTCCTATCGCTCCGCTTAACGAGTGGTACCGGACTGGGCTTAGGAAAATCCCCTCGCTCGCCGGTCCTCGCTGCTGTTCACCTTGTAGATTCACTCGCTTGCTTCCAACCTTCGCAGGCAGAGTCCTTGTCTTTTGATCAATAATTCGGTTGATCAGCGCTTGATTTTGGGGGCCCGGGTCTTGTGGAACCGGTCACCTGGGACTGCGGCGGGCAGGAGTCCGCGGCTCACTCTGGCCCAATGTTTGGGCCACTTCTGACGTCGCCGCACTCACAACTCCCTAAACCGAGGCGGTCCCGAGTCACCGCCGCCCGGTCTTTGTTTTGCCACGATTCCACCTCTGCCCTCCTGCTCCATCTCGTTCAAAGGACGGTGGTGGTGGAGGGCGGGGAGGGGTGGCGGGAAGAGTGGTGTTGGTTATATCAGAGGCACAACCAGTAAATGCAGCGACAAATGGTCAGCGTCATGGCCTATATCTATCTATCTTTTCACACACACACACACAAAGCTCTTCCAGCCCAATGAGCCGCGCCACCCATCAACCCACTTATTTAACACTAGCCTAATCACATGACAATTTACAATGCCTAATTGACCTACTAACCTGCGTTTCTTTGCACCGTGGGAGGAAACTCACGCGGTTCACCGGGAGAACGTACAAACTCCTTACAGATGGCACCGGAATTGAACTCCGAACTCCGACGCCCCGAACTGCAATAGCGTCGCGCTAGCCGCTATACCACCCATTTATCGTTGGCGCCCTATCTTTATTACAACTGGGTGCCGAGCTCCGTTGGGAACATCTCTCTTATGGGATTTTTACATAGTCCCCAGTACTACCCACCGATTAGCAGTGCACACCCCATCAGCGTCTGCTGGGCATTGGGAGGGTATCCTGCTATGGACGTGTTCAGCGATGTCGCATGATTTTCCTCGCCCCAGCCAAGGTTGGTGAGCTGGGAGCGGTTTTGTCAGGTACGCCCAGGCTGGTGAGTGAGGCGAGCCCGGCTTGGCACCTCATCTGGGTGGTGAATCGGGCTGCACTCTGTGCGGGCTGATCCTGTAAAACCATAAGACAATCGGGCCATTCAGCCCATCCAATCTGCTCCGCCATTCTATCATGGCTGATTTATTATCCCTCTCAAAGCCATTCTCCCCGGAATCTTTGACGGCCTTATGACTTAAGAAGAGGCCGGATGGACTGGGAGCGAAGGAGGGCGAGGAGTGATCTTTATAAAACCACGAGGGGCATGAATAAATTGGGCGGTCACAGTCTTTTCCCCGGGGTAGGAGAGCCTAAACCTAGAGGAGACGGGTTTAAGGCGGGAGGGGATAAATTCGAATGGGGACCTGAGGGACAAGGGTTTCTCTGGGAGGTGGGCAGAGGTGCTATAATTACAGCGTTTAAAAGATACATAGATAGGGGAAAGAAAATTTTAGAAAGTTATGCGCAGAAAAGTGGGACTTTGTTGGACGAGTTAGGCGGAGCAGTCTGTTCCTGTGCTGCTTAGTTCTGATTCTGTCTTTGTGCTACCGGACCCTGGCCCGGACTGAGCTGCGGATGCTGCATACGGGTTAGCCGTATCTCTGTGTATAAATCTAAAGTATTTGTCTCATTCTTCTCCTCGGACCCCGCCACGTCTCCCAGCCGCTCTCCTCCTCGGGATTTAACCGCTCCGCCAATGCCGTCCCACCTTCCGCTTCTGGGGTCCGGGGCACAGGAACTAGCCCTATCGAAAGCCTCCAACACATACGCACCCTTCGTACCGTATGCCAGTACCTCCGCACGCGTCTCGCCCTCCTTCGGCGGCACGCCTTTCCCCAGTAAAGTCATTATATGTCCTTAGCGTGTCTTATGAAGATCGGTTGAGCGAGCTGGACGGAAGGAGGATGAAAGGTTACTTGATAGATGTGTCTAAGACGGTAAGAGGCATAAATCGAGTGGAATTTTCCCAGGCGGAAATGGCTAATACAGGGGGCCATAATTTTAAGGTGATTAGCGGGGGGCGGGGGGGGGGGAAGATGCCAGAGGTAAGTAAATTGATCTTTTGTACCCACAGAGTAGTGGGTGCGTGGAACATGCTTGCGGGGCCGGTGGTGGAGGCACATTTTAGAAACTCTTAGATAGGCGCAGGGATGATGGGAAAATGGAGGACTATGTATGTAGGAGGGAAGGGTTAGATTGATTTTAGAGTAGATTAAAAGGTCGGCACAATATCGTGGGACCTGAACTGGGCTGTGTTCTATGAATCTGGTTCATTATCTCTAATGCTACTACACAAATGCAGTTGGTTGGCAGTTTGCCTGAGTCTATGTGCTCGGTTGATAGCTTCGGATCAAATCACTCTGCGGCTTTTGATGAGGGATTAAAACTTTGCGGTGGAAGAGATTACCGGTTGGGTAATAATCCCGTGGTAATTACGTGGTTCCTTTCCTCGATGAAAAGCAGCCACTGGTCCCCAGAATCACGTCACTGTGGGCAGCATGTAGCTGGTCATTCAGACCGGCGGAGAGGGGGATGTTTACAACGCATCGCGCTCCTCGCTCGCTTACTTTCCGAGAAGTTGATGGTCTCAGTGCTTGTTCCGGCCTGTCGCTAGATTCTCCCCAATTCCAGCTCCTCGTGGGATGTACACGGGACTGACGGAAGGCTGGGTGTGTAATGGAAACACAAAACGCTGGAAACACTCAGCGGGCCAGGCAGCGTCCGTCGAGGGAGAGACCGGGTAACGTTAGGGGGTCGGAGACCTTCCGTTAGGAGGTGTCACACTTGTCTGATGTCGGTGCGGTAACGTTAGATTACACGCTGTAAATGAAATGGATCTTGCCGGGGTGAAGGGGAAAACTTTGAAAAAGTGGTTTATTTAATTTTGCGGATATCTGGGAGATGTGTGTGTGGGAAAAACACGCTGGAAATTTGATAGTAAAACAGAAAACGCTGCGAATACTCGGCAAGTCAGGCAGCATCTGTGGAGATAGAAAAAAACATTTAACATTTGTGGTCTGCCATTCTCAGGCACAGAACATTACAGCACAGGGCAGGCCCTTCGGCCCACAATGTTGTGCTGACCTTTTAACCAACTCGAGGATCAATCTGGCCCTTCTCTCCCGCATAACCCTCCAGTTTTTATCATCCTTGTGTCCATTTAAGATTTTTAAAAATGCTCCTAATGTTTCTGCCTCTCCCACCACCCCAGCAGGTTATTCCATGCACCCACCACGCTCTTTGACATCCCCCCCAAACTTTCATCCAATCACCTTAAAATGATGCCCTCCCCATTTCTGCCCTGGGAAAAAGACTCTGGTTGTCCACTCAGTCGATGCCTCTTATCTTGTCCTCTATTTCACTGTTATCAGACTCTCATACTCTAAGGACGAGCTCTTGATCTCCCAGTCTACCTGCTGGTGTCATGAAGTCTTGGAGGATTTCAGCACAGAAGTAGGCCCTTTGGCCCTTCTCGTCCACACTGGCCAAGGTGCCCACCCAAGTTGGACCCATTTATCTGTATTTGGGCCGTATCCCCCTGAACCTTTCCTGTCCATTGCCCATGGCAATCCACTTTCTCTGCCAATGCAACACTATATTCTGCACCACAGTATGGTGAGATCCTGCAGACAGCATGGTAATCAATCGTGTCATGTCGGCGGATCGGATCCCCAGCTCTTCAAGCACACAGTGCCCTGGTGTGTTCTTTACGTCCATTTGTGAGATTTGAAAGGATACCTTCTCCCAGCTGGAATCCTGATGAAGGGTCTCAGCCCAAAATATTGTCTGGTTACTCCCCTCCTTGAATGCTGCCTGACCTGCTGAGCTCCTCCAGCAATTCAAGTTCAAGTTTAATTGTCATTCAACTGTATGAGAATACCCGTGAATACAGCCAGGTGAAAAAACCATGTTACTCTGGGGCCAAGGTGCAAAACAGTCATACACAGCACAAGGCAGTAAAGTAGTCACAGAAAAATATCGTACAAGTCCCAGAGTCCACGAACGTTGCAGCAATCTGCAACTGAACACAATACAACCTGTCTTCTGCTGAGTGAACACTGGGGGCAGCACTGACCAGCGTGGATGGCACGCCACACTGCCCCCAGTGAAGTGCCCGACTCCAGCTCCTCCCCCTGGGCAGTTGCAAACAGTCGACTCCGCGGCTGGAGGCCCGTTTCTCACTACAACCGAGGCCACACAGATTACCCCCAGCCCCGTCGTCTGCCCCCGGCGTTCGCTTATAAACCAATGAATTGGACTTGCAGCACTCCACACCACCAACATCCATCGGGGTCTTGCGATCACAAGAAAAAACAGCTAGGACAATCACTCGCTGTTAAACTGCACACCTGCTTTGTGCACCAACTCTTCTGACCCCTGTCAGTCACAGCCTCAGGGTCCACACCACGTCCAGCGCCTTCATTTTCTCCGACAATGAGCAACTCACTGCTGGGGTGGACCTGTGACACTTATTAAGTTCTTAATGCTCAGCAGTGTCTTACAATCATCAAAAATATGCTTAAAAAAGGACAGTAACGCCAGTGGTTGACCCCATAGAAGCTACTGCACCTGAGCAAGCTGCCACCTCACCGGAAGTAAGATTTTGTTCGTGCTGCTCAAGATTCCAGCATCTGCAGAGGTGACTTGATGGAGGTGTACAAGATGATGAGAGACATAGATCGAATGCATAAGCAGAGATGTTTCCCCAGGGCAGTATTGGCTAATCTGGGGGGGGGGTGTAATTTTAAGGTAATTGGAGGAAGGTATAGGGTGGACGTCACAGGTGGGTATTTTGCACAGAGAGCAGCAGGTGCTTATACTGAGTGGCCACTTTATTGGCTACCTCCTGTTGGCCACTCAGTGTATGGCTAAGGTCTTCTGCTTGCAGTAGCCCATCCACTTCGAGAAGCTCTTCCACACACCACTGTTGTAACGTGGGGCTAATTTAGTTACTGTCGCCTCCCTGTCAGCCTGAAGCAGTCCGGCCGTTCTCCTCTGACCTCGCTCACTCACAAGGCGTTTTTGCCCACAGAATCACCGCTCACTGGATGCCTTTTTGTCTTTTGCTCCATTCTCTGTAAACTCTAGAGATTGCTGTGTGTGAAAATCTCAGGAGGTCAGCAGTTTCTGAGATACTCAAACCACCCTGTCTGGCACCAACAATCACTCCACAGTCAAAGTCACTTAGATCATATTTGCTCCCCATTCTGATGTTTAGTCTGAACAACAACTGAACCTTTCGATCATGAACGCATGCTTTTAACTGTTGAGTTGCTGCCACATGATTGATGGATTGGATATTTGCATTGTTGAACAGGTGTAGAGGCATACCTAATAAAATGGCCACTGAGTGCAGAAAGCACTGCTGGGGGTGATGGGAGAGACAAACACCTGAGAGACATTTAAGAGTCTGTTAAGCAGGTACATGGATGATAGAAAACTGGAGGGCTATGTAGGAGAGAAGCGTTAGATTCATCTTAGTGTTGGTTAAAAGGTTGGTACAACATTGTGGGCTGAATGGCCTGTATTGTACTGTCCATGCTTATGCTAGTGTTTTCTGCAGAATCTCTTGTGACTATATTCTGTATTTTGTTTTCTTTTTACTATCTCAATATCCTTACATTTGAAATCATCTGTCTGGATAGCACACTAAACAAAAGCTTTTCGCTGTATCTCGGAAAACATCCTTTTGCTGTGCCATTCAGCTCCCGTTCTGGCTGAAATTGTACCTTGCTGGTCTGACCCTTTGTCCTTCTAAATCTCCTAGACTGACGTAGATGTCTCGGTGCACGGTGTACGGGAAGAACAGGAGTATTGGCCCACGTTTAACCCTGCAGCTCCACCCGCCTAATTACCTGCTGTTTGTGGGACCTTGTCAGGCAAAAGTTTCCTATAGTGTGAGAGTCTAGGACCAGAGGGAACAACCTCAGAATTGAGGGATGTCCCTTTAGAACAGAGATAAGGAGAAATTTTTCTTTAGCCAGAAGATAGTGAATCTGTGGAATTCATTGCCACAGACAGCTGTGGAGGCCAAGTCATTGGGCATGTTTAAAGTGGAGGTTGATAGTCAAGGCATCAAGGGTAACAGGGAGAGGGGAGAAGAATGGAGTTGAGAGGGATAGTAAATCAGCAATGATGGAATGGCGGAGTTGACCCAATGGGCCGAATGGCCTGATTCTGCTCCTATATTTTGTGCTCTAAGTTAGCTGCTTGCATCCTGACGGCGCTTTGAAACATGCCGATTTTGTGAAGGATGCTCTATTACCACCGGATCTCCGGCTCTATATCCTGCTCTCTGCGGCTGGTTGGAACAGCGATAGCTGTTGCTGTCCTCAAGCCGTGGTAGAGTGCGAGAGGGAGGGAGGGTGGAGAGCAGTGTGAACAGATCTGTTAGCACGGTGTGTGTCCCCGAGGGTACGTACCGGGTGAGCAAACCTCCATCTGAAGGGATTCCATGGTGCTGACGTGATATGTGTGAGAGCGCTGTGTTACGATTTGACGTTATGGAGCTGATGGCAGCTGAAACGAGACACATCAGCAGCTATTTGTAGTGAGATTAATGTGGCAGGAATTCAGGCAGATTAGGGCTGTTTACACCTACTTTGCAAAGAATAAAAGAGCAAGGTGGATTATAAATTGTTCAACTGGGTTGTGGCTGTAAGATAAATTTGCTCCGTTTGAAATGTTGCTTCGATGATTCAAATACAAGTTCTGTCCCATTCCCAGCAGGTCAGGCAGCATCTATGGAGGGAAATAAACAGTTGACATTTTGATGAAGGATCTCAGCCGTCACGTCAACTGTTTCTATCCACACATAGATGCTACTTGACCTGCTGAGTTCCTTCAGCATTTCGTGTCTGTTCTTTGGATTTCCAGTAGCTGCAGAACATAGAACATAGAACATAGAACACTACAGCACAATTCAGACCCTTCGGCCTGCAATGTTGTGCTGGCCCTTTAACCTACCCTAAGATCAATATCAACTTTTCCCACCACATAACCCTCCAGTTTTCTTTCCTCTTATTCTGAAATGTCCTTTGTGTAACTTCCTCTACCACCAGCCCTGGTAGTGCGTTCCACACAACCCATCATCCTCTAAGTAAAAAAAAACCTACCCTTGACACCCTCCCCCCGTATTTACCTCCAATCACCTTAAAATTAGCCCTTTCCACCCTGACTGTCAACTCTATCTATGCCTCTTATCATAAGGACCCCTGCCACCCAGGGCATGTCCTTTTCTCATTCCTAACAGACATATGGATCAGTCACGGGCGCGCCGTGTCGGCACCGGATCAGTCACGGGCGCGCCGTGTCGGCACCGGATCAGTCACGGGCGCGCCGTGTCGGCACCGGATCAGTCACGGGCGCGCCGTGTCGGCACCGGATCAGTCACGGGCGCGCCGTGTCGGCACCGGATCAATCACGGGCGCGCCGTGTCGGCACCGGATCAATCACGGGCGTGCCGTGTCGGCACCGGATCAGTCACGGGCGCGCCGTGTCGGCACCGGAAGGAGGCACAGGAGCCTGAACACACACACTCAAAGCTTTAGGAACAACTTCTTGTTATGCTTTGTAACTTTTTAAGTAATTGAAATAAAAAGGTGGGAATAAACTCCCGTCAGGCGTCCTGCTGGGTGCAGGTATCGATTATAAACGGCATTTGAATGACAAGCTGTGCCATCTTCTTCAGGGAGGAGACAGGAGTCTGAAATGATGCGAGTCTTGCGTTTGTTCTTTAAGCAAAGGCGCACGTATTACGTGGTAGCGTCATGACACATGTAATTCACTTACTTTTAACCCATAACCAATTATTTAAATGAACAGGAATGCTTAATCATCAACGTATTTACAATATTACTGAAACATTAAATACACAACGCCCCTTTCCCTCAGTCATTGTTTGAGAGCCCATCACTATTTTGATCTCCCTTTTCTATCTTCCCTGTTGTAACTTTCAGTGTAGTTTATGTATCGCACTGTACTACAGCCACAAAACAACACATTTCACAACGTCTGTCAGTGATGATGAACTCGATTCTGTGCACTGATCTGTGGCTAACGACACCCTTTTTGGAACAGGCAGGCAAATGGAGAGAGATGAGAGATACAGACTGGGAAACACACTGGCAGAAAGAAAATGAGCCCTTTCAAAGAACCAATGTGGTTGATGAGTTAAATGGAAATACAGTGGGTTGTGGTTAGTACATTTTGACCCAATTAAGTGGCTGTCCCAACTAACTGAAGTTTCATGGAAATAGATAAAAAGGTATGAAAAGACATTTAACTGAGTAACAAATTATGTATTTATATGAAATACAGAACAAATTGGAACACTGCCATAGCCCTGTGTATTGTTTTTTTAATAGATTACAATGAGGAATTAATTCATTGTATGCTGCTGTGTAGGATAACTTTTTTGGCTAGTGTCAAACCTTTTCATGGCATCTGGGCAAAGGTCTGAATTTTTTAAAGTCATAATAAAAAACAAAATGATGAAACGTCACTGCTGTTTGAATTGGTGTCCTCCGGGCCAAGTGGATAACATAACACAATCATGTGAACTGACCTACTTAAAAACTGACCGCTCGGTGTAGTGCCTAGGTACAGGCAATTGATGCTAGTTAGAAACTGTTCAGCAACAGTCCAGAATAAACGAAGGGAGTCCCAGCTATTTTCTCAATGAGTTTTTGTTCTTTAAGCGCTGCCCCTGATTGACGGATGGTCCAGTTAACCAGAATCTACTCTCTGTCCTTTGATCTGCTCGACACTTGTGAAGGCTGTTCCTGATCTTTGGTATCGGAGCGGGTCACAAGGGACTACCCGCCCTGTTTCTGTCATTTCCCTTTCTCCCTCTCTTTCCCTGCACATGCCAAACAGTAAACTGTTGTTCAAGTAAATAGCCAGGAGCGATAAGGATTTTGTACAGAATGTCTTTGGAAGGTTCTCAGCTGGGGCCAGTTGACTGAACTAAGGCCAAACCAATGGAACAATTTTCTCTACTGTCTGAATTATGACCAAACTGAAAGTAAATTTATTATCAAAGTACATAGATGATACATGATACCATGTACAGTTGATTCCGGTTATTTGGGACACATTGCGACCTGTACATTCTGGCCCAATTAAGTGGCTGCTCCATTTAGCCAAAGTTTCCTGGAAATAGTTAAAAACATATAAAAAATACACACTACAGTTTAAATGAATAATAAATTATGTATTTAAATGAAATACCGAACAAATTGGAACACTACCAATACCACTACCGTACTATAAAACTTTAGTTCCCAAAAGTTACCGACAGTAGAATTCTTCCTGTGTGTAATTTGCTGTGTTCTTTTGATTGACTGTAATGAATCAAGTCAGCGCAAACCTAGTGCAGATAATCAATGTCTTTCATACAATGCTTTTGATGATTGCATCCTCCAAGTGTTAATTTTCGTTGTAGCATTCCACAATAATCATCAATGCCTTCAAACTCTTTGTAGCTCCTAACTTGTTAAAGTAGTGAAATCGTTTCGTTTTCACTTCGTTTCTGGGATCTCCAAGCTTGAAACTGCAGTGAGCAAAACAGTTCTGCATCGTCTTACTGCTTATTTCTCGCCAGTGACAAAAATCACTGCTTTCTGAAGACAAACACACACAACTGATGCCATTTAAAAACTGTTTGCTCTAAGCACAGTGTAGTGTCTAATGGCCACGCAAGTGCACGTAGCTGACGTTCATAAGAAACTGTCCTTTCCCAATTGAGTAGCACTGTGTCCCAGATAATCAAAGGGAATCCTGGCTATTTTCTCAATTAGTTTTTATTCTTTAACAGTAATCCCAAATGTGTGGTTGCCCCTATTAACCGATGATCCAATTAACCAGAATCCACTGCACTACCTTAAGATTCATTTTCTTGCAGGTATTTACAGAAAAATAAAGAAATTCAATAGAAGTTATTAAATACCATACATAACCAAAGACTGACAAACAACCAATGTGCAAAAGAAGACAAACTATGCAAATAAAATAAATAATACTGAGAACGTGAGTTGTAGAGTTCTTGAAAGTGAGTTCATACTTGCCCACAGATCTCCTTTAAACTCCCACCCTGCCCGAAACCGAAAACTCAGGACTCACACCACCACGTTCAGGAAAAGTTACTTGGTCTTTGCAGACATCCACAAAAACACAGAAAATAACTCAAAAGAATGAACGGCAGGAAAAAAAGTTAGAACCTCAAAGCCCCCTCTCCCCCCTCCCCCACGCAAGCAGCAGCAAAGCAACGTCCCCCCGTCCATTTCAGCAAGAAGCGTCAGCGCCCACCACCTACCAAGCAACAGCAAAGCTCCGAAAGAGAGACCGTGATCTGCCGTCAACGAAAGCTATTGTTCAGCCAACAGTTTGACATGCCACAGGCTGTCTCTCTCAAACAAGGGGCAGAGAGATGTCTCCCATTTCAGATTTCACAAGAACACGATGAAACGCAGAATTGTATATGGTCACGTAATTCCATAATTTGAACTTTGAACTTTAGTTAGAGTGTCGTGGTCACACAGCGGCTCGCGTAACATGATTACTGCAGCAGTACTCTGGGTTCAATTCCTGCACTGCCCGTAAGGAGTTTGTTTATTCCCCCTGTGACCCCCATGGGTTTTCATTTCCCTCCCACGTTCTAAAGGCCTGGGAGGCTAATTGGTTACATGGGTGTAATTTAGCAGGAGGGGCTTGTAGGGCCAGAAGGGCCTGTTACAGTTCTCTATCTCCAGAGTAAATAAATATACAAACAGATAGGTAGGTAGGTTGATATACCACTGTGCAAAACTCTTAGGCACACATACAGTGCCGAGAGAAAGTATTCAACCCACCCCCCTCCCCAGAAGTTTCCATGTTTTATTGTTTTACAACGTTGAATCACAGTGGATTTAATTTGGCTTTTTTGACACTGATCAGCAGAAAAATACTCTTTTTGTGTCAAAATGAAAACAGATCTCTACAAAGTAACCCAAATTAATTACAAATGTAAAATACTAAATAAATGATTGCATAAGTATTCACCCCGCCCCCCACTTTAATATGACACACCAAATCATCACTGGTGCAGCCAATTGGTTTTAGAAGTCACATAATTAGTTAAATGGAGATCTGTTTTCGGAGTTCTGTGTGCAGTCAAGGTGTTTCAATTGAGTATAGTAAAAATACACCTGTATCTGGAAGGTCCAACTGCTGGTGAGTCAGTATCCTGGCAAAAACTACACCTTGAAGACAAAAGGATACTCCAAGCAACTCTGTGAAAAGGTTATTGAAAAGCACAAGTCAGGAGATGGATACAAGAAAATTTCCAAGTTACTGAATATCCCCTGGAGCACAGTTAAGTCAATCATCAAGAAATGGAAAGCATATGGCAGAGCTGTAAATCTGCCTAGAGCAGGCCGTCCTCAAAAACTGAGTGACCGTGCAAGAAGGGGACTAGGGAGGGAGGCCACCAAGAGACCTTTGACAGCTCTGGAGGAGCTACAAGCTTCAGTGGCTGAGATGGGAGAGACAGCGCGTACAACAACCGTTTTCCAGGTGCTTCACCAGTCACAGCTTATGGGAGAATGGCAAAGAGAAAGCCACTATTGAATAAAACCCATATGAAATCTCAGCTAGAGTTTGCCAGAAGGCATGTGGGAGAGGCTGACGTCCGCTGGAAGAAAGTTCTATGGTCTGATGAAACCAAAATTGAGCTTTTTGGTCATTAGACTAAACACTACGTTTGGTGTAAGCCGAACATCACACGTTATCAAAAACACACCGTCCCTACTGTGAAGCGTGGTGGTGGCTGCAACATGATGTGGGGATGCTTCACTGCATCAGGCCCGCGAAGGCTTGTGAAGGTAAAGGGTAAAATGAATGCAGCAAAGTACAGGGAAATCCTGGAGGAAACCTGATGCAGTCTGCAAGAGAACTCTGACTTGGGAGAAGATTTGTTTTCCAGCAAGACAATGATCCCAAGTATAAAGCCAAATCTACAGAGGAATGGCTTAAAAACAACAAAGTTAACGTCCTTGAGTGGCCAAATCAGAGTCCAGACCTCAATCCAATTGAGAATTTGTGGCTGGGCTTGAAAAGGGCTGTTCACTCACGATCCCCATGCAGTCTGACAGAGCTTGAGCAGTCTTGTAAAAAGAATGGGGAAAAATTGCAGTGTCCAGATGTGCAAAGCTGATAGAGACCTATCCACACAGACTCAGGGCTGAAATTGCTGCCAAAAGTGCATCTACTAAATACTGACTTGAAGGGGATGAATACGTATGCAATCAATTATTTTGTGTTTTATATTTGTAATTAATTTAGATCGCTTTGTAGAGATCTGTTTTCACTTTGACACAAGAGGCTTTTTCTGTTGATCAGTGTCAAAAAAAACCAGATTAAATCCACTGGGATTCAATGATGTAAAACAATAGAACATGAAAACTTCCAGCTGGGGGTGAATACATTTTATATGCACTGTATATAGTTAGGGTGCTCAAGTCTTCGCACAGTACTGTATATTATGTCTTTTTAGTTACCAAATAACAAAATACTACTGGGATAATACAAAGCTATGTACTGTTTCCCACCCTCCTTCCTAATCTAACCAATATACAGTACTGTGTAGAAATCTTAGGCACCCTATCTATATACAGTATATGTGCCCAAGTAATTTGCATTGTACTGTAGATAAGCAGATAAATAAATTCATAAATATTTCTTATGTTCACAGCATGTGGCTTTCAACCCCCTATGTAGTTCAAATGCTCATCTAGAACCCATTTAAATGTGTCAGTGGCCATAAGACCATACGATTTAGGAGCAGAAGTAGGCTATTCGGCCCATCGAGTCTGCTCGCCATTCAATCATGGGCTGATCCAATTCTTCCAGTCATCCCCACTCCCCTGCCTTCACCCCATACCCTTTGATGTGCTGGCTAATCGAAAACCTGTCTATCTCTACCTTAAATGCACCCAATGACTTGGCCTCCACAGCCGCTTGTGGCAACAAATTCCACAAATTTACTAACCTCTGATTAAGGTAATTTCTCTGCATCTCAGTTCTAAATGGACATCCTTCAATCCTGAAGTCGTGCCCTCATGTCTTAGACTCCCCTACGTGCGAAATAACTTTGCCTTATCTAATCTGTTCAGGCCTTTTAACATTCGGAATGTTAAAAGGCCTGATCCCCCCTCATTCTTCTGAACTCCAGGGAATACAGCCCAAGAGCTACCAGACGTTCCTCGTATGGTAATTTCAGTCCTGGAATCATTCTCATGAATCTTCTCTGAACCCTCTCCAATGTCAGTATATCCTTTCTAAAATAAGGAGCCCAAAACTGCACACAATACTCCAAGTGTGGTCTCACAAGTGCCTTGTAGAGCCTCAACATCACATCCCTGCTCTTATATTCTATACCTCTAGAAATGAATGCCAACATTGCATTTGCCTTCTTTACCACTGACTCAACCTGGAGGTTAACCTTTAGGGTATCCTGCCCAAGGACTCCCAAGTCCCTTTGCATCTCTGCATTTTGAATTCTCTCCCCATCTAAATAATAGTTTGCCCATTTATTTCTTCCACCAAAGTGCATGACCATACACTTTCCAACATTGTATTTCATTTGCCACTTCTTTGCCCATTCCCCTAAATTATCTAAGTCTCCTTGCAAGCTCTCTGTTTCCTCAACACTACCCACTCCACCACCTATCTTTGTATCATTGGAAAATTTAGCCAAAAATCCATTAATCCCATAGTCCAAATCATTGACATACATCGTAAAAAGCAGCGGTCCCAACAATGACCCTGTGGAACTCCACTGGTAACTGGCAGCCAGCCAGAATAGGATCCCTTTATTCCCACTCTCTGATTTCTGCCTATCAGCCAATGCTCCACCCATGCTAGTAACTCCTCTGTAATTCCATAGGCTCTTATCTTGCTAAGCAGCCTAATGTGCGGCACCTTGTCAAAGGCCTTCTGAAAATCCAAGTACTCCACATCTACTGCATCTCCTTTGTCTACCCTGCTTGTAATTTCCTCAAAAAATTGCAGTAGGTTAGTCAGGCAGGATTTTCTTTTCAGGAAACCATGCTGGCTATGGCCTATCTTGTCATGTGCCTCCAGGTACTCCGTAATCTCATCCCTAACAATCGATTCCAACAACTTCCCAACCACTGATGTTAGGTTAACAGGTCTATCTTTCTGCTTCCTCCCTCCCTTCTTAACTGGTGGAGTAACATTTGGAATTTCAGTCATCCAGTACAATGCCAGAATCTATTGATTCTTGAAAGATCATTGTTAATGCCTCCGCAATCTCTCCAGCTACTTCCTTCAGAACCTGAGGGTGCATTCCATCAGGTCCAGGAGATTTATCCACCCTCAGACCATTAAGCTTCCTGAGCACCTTCTCAGTCGTAATTTTCACTGCACAAACTTCACTTCCCTGACACTCTTGAATGTCCGATATACTGCAGACATCTTCCACTGTGAAGACCGATGCAAAATACACATTCAGTTCCTCTGCTGTCTTTGCATCTCTCATTACAATATCTCCAATGTCACTTTGTATGGCTCCTATATCTACCCTCGACTCTCTTTTACCCATTATATACTTTAAAAAAGTCTTTAGTATCTTCTTTGATGGCCCTGGTCCATTACTCTCTCACGCAGTGTATTCCAGGGGAGGACGTTTGCCCTGTCCACTGCTCTCTCACGCAGTGTATTCCAGGGGAAGATGTTTGCCCTGTCCACTGCTCTCTCACGCAGTGTATTCCAGGGGAAGATGTTTGCCCTGTCCACTGCTCTCTCACGCAGTGTATTCCAGGGGAAGACGTTTACCCTGTCCACTGCTCTCTCACGCAGTGTATTCCAGGGGAAGATGTTTGCCCTGTCCACTGCTCTCTCACGCAGTGTATTCCAGGGGAAGATGTTTGCCCTGTCCACTGCTCTCTCACGCAGTGTATTCCAGGGGAAGATGTTTGCCCTGTCCACTGCTCTCTCACGCAGTGTATTCCAGGGGAAGACGTTTACCCTGTCCACTGCTCTCTCACGCAGTGTATTCCAGGGGAGGATGTTTGCCCTGTCCACTGCTCTCTCACGCGGTGTATTCCAGGTTTTGCTGCTGTTTGGGTCAAGATATTTCCCTCTTAGATCTCTTATCCTTTATCCAGTTTCATTCAGGTCGTAGGTTTCCTGCATCTGCACTACCTGGATCCTCATTATTTGATGCACCTCAGTCATGTCCCCTCTGAACCTCCTGCACTCTGGGGAACGTAGACCCAATCTCTCCAGGCTCTCCTTGTCACTGGAACAGTCCAATCCGGACAATGTCCTGGTGAATCTGCTCTGCACCACTCCAGTGCTGTCACATCCATCAGATCATAAGACACAGGAGCAGAATTAGGCCATTCGGCCCATTGAGTCTGTTCTGCCATTCAATCATGGCTGATCTGTTATCCCTCCCAACCGTATTCTCCTGCCTTTTCCTGTGATGCCCTGACTAATCAGGAATCTATTAACCTCCGTTTTACTTATACCCAATGACTGGGTCTCCTCAGCTGGCCATGGCACCCTTCCTTATTTGCATCCAGTCCTTGTTCTGCAAGGTTGTCAGCTTATCGCCTGTTTGCTAACAGAGGAACACAAGCCACCCTCAGACAGTGTGATCTGAATGAAACCAATCCGGCACTTAACCAGGCACAGTGGTAGTTTGCATGGCCCAGAATATCTCCCAGCAAATGCACCGAGCAATGAAGACGCGGTAGAAACAGCCTTAAGCCAGAATGCTGTAGTTTATTGAGCCTGCCATGTTGTGAAATACTAAATTATCTCAGTCTTTGCTGTTCCTATAAACACTGGTCCTGCTTTCCGACAACTAAATCATAGAGTCAGGCAACACAAAACAGGCCATTCGGCCCACTGAATCCATGCCGGCCACCAACCAAGGTTAATTTGCAAGTTGAGTCGGTGGTAAAGAAGGCAAATGCAGTGTTAGCATTCATTCCAAGAGGACTGGCATACAAAAGCAAGGATGTAGTACCGAGGCTTTAAAAGCCACTGTCAGACCATGCTTGGAGTAGTGTGAGTAGTTTTGGGCCCCTTTTTGAAGAAAGGATGTGCTGACATTGGAGAGGGTGCAGAGGAGGGTCAGGAGAATGATTCTTGGAAGGAAAGGGTTAATGTATAAGGAGCGTTTAATGGCTCTGGGCCTGTTCTCACTGCGGTTAAGAATGAGGGGAGGGTCTCATTGAAGCCTATCAGACATTGAAAGGCCCAGATAGAGGGGATATGGAGAGCATGCTTGCAATCATGGGAGAGAGGCTAGAGGGCACAGCCTCAGAATACAAGGACATCGAGGGGGAGTTTCATTAGCCAGAGGGTGGTGAATCTGTGGAATTCATTGCCAGAGACAACTGTGGAGGCCAAGTCATTGGGTATATTTAAAGTGGAGGTTGATCAGTTCTTGTTCAGTAAGGATGTTAAAGGTTACGAGGAGAAGGCAGGAGAATGAGGTGAGAAGAACAATAAATGAGCCAAGATAAAATGATTGGGCAGACACGATGGGCTGATGGCCTAATTCTGCTCCTATGTCTTATTGTCTTGTAAGCTATACATTTGCACTAGTCCAACATTAGGCCCCGTCCATTGCCCTCCTATCTAGGTATTTATTGAGCTACATCACAGAATAGGCCCTTCCGGCCTTCGAGCCACATAACCAAGCAACCCCCCCGATTTAATCCTCGCATAATCACAGGACAATTTACAATGACCAAATAACTTAACAACCAGTATGATTTCGGACCATGGGAGGAAACCAGAGCACCCGGAGGAAACCCACGCGGCCACGGGGAGAACGTATAAACTCCTTACAGCCAGCAGCGGGAATTGAACCCAGATCGCTGGTACTGTACAGTGTTGCATTAATCACTACGCTCCCATTTCACTCCCCTGCCTACAGAGTTGATGGCAGTTTATGGCGGTCGGCTAACCTTCCAACATGCATCCGTTCAGGATGGGAGAGGAGACCGGAGCGCCCGGCGGAAACCCACGTGGGCACAGGGAGCGCCTGCCAACTTCGAGGCTAAGATTGAACCCGGGTCCCCAGCACTGTGAGGCAGTGACGGTCCCAGCTGCACTACTGTGCTGCTGCTCCTGAGGGGTGTGGAGGGCTGTGGGGCAGGTGTGGGTCAACAAGAGGCTGGCTTGGACTAGACGGGCCGAATTCCCTGCTCTTGTGCTGTAGCTTTATGACTATCAATTCGTTACACAATAGGCTTAGGTCAATAAATAACAAAGTTTCATGATGAAGTGCTACAGGGGAAGTGCAGTGCAGGCAGGCGATACGGTGCAAGGCCGTAACAAGGTAGATTGTGAGGTCTAGAGAACTGTTCAATGGTTTTTAAAATTAGTCTTATAACTCAGGGGATGAGTCATGTCAACTCTCCCTACGTGCTTCTCAAAGTTCCTTCAATGAAAACCACAGACCTTCCTCTGTGACAGATTCTGATTGAGTACTTCAGAATCAGATTTGTTATTGCTGATAGATTAGATTAGATTATGAGGACACGCAGTCCTCTTTTATTGTCATTTAGTAATGCATGCATTAAGAAATGATACAATATTCCTCCGGTGTGATATCACTGAGACATAGGACAGATCAAGACTGAAAAACTAACAAAAACCACATCATTATAACATATAGTTACAACAGTGCAAGCAATACCATAACTTGATGAAGAACAGGCCATGGGCACAGTAGAAAACAATTCAAAGTCTCTCGAAAGTCCCCCATCTCACGCAGACGGGAGAAGGAAGAAAACTCTCCCTGCCATGCCCGACCACAGCCCGACTCTGAGTCGTCCGAAAACTTCGAGCCTCCGACCAGCCCTCCGACACCGAGCACCATCTCTGCCATATGTCATGAAATTCGTTGTTTTGCAGCAGCAATACAGTGCAATACATAAAATATGCTTTAAATGATCAGAAATATCAACTATGAAAATTCTAATTAAATAAGCAGTGAAAAAGGAGAGCAAATCAGGTTCAATGTCTATTCAGAAATCTGGTGGCAGAAGGAAGCAGACAGGATCTATTGGGTGATTCACAGCACAGCAGGGAAGGGAAGTGGTGCTAAAAAGTCGGTGATGGGTCCACAGGATTTGTCACTTCAGCCCCCTGCCTGTGCTCAGTGCTCCAGTGAGGGAGAGATGTTGGCAGAGGTGATCGGAAAGATTCAGTTGGCTCTTTAAATCTGATCCTCGCTTAACCGCACCCCTTTGGGTTGAAGCAGAGTTTGTGAAAGTCCGAGAATATTGCAGTGTCAACGGTCAAAACTAGCTTCAGGTTGAAAACAACATTTCAGGGAATGAGACAGCACTTTATGGAAAGGCCTGACTGGTAATCATTAATAGGCAGATTCCACTCAAATAATGCACCGAGAGTTTTCATAATAAATATCAATTCATGATGGAAACAGGAAACACTGAAAGCCACAAAATGGAGTTTAGCTATAGAATAATGGAATTAAATGATAAAGATGAATTTTTATTTATTTATATACATATTGAGATACAGTGCGGAAAAGGCTCTTCCAGCACTTCGACTTGCTCCACCCAGCAAACCCCAACTTAACCCTAACCCAGTCACAGGACAATTTACAATAACCAGCTTTAGGGGAATGTTAGAGGTAGGTGTTTTACACAGAGTGCTGGGTGCTTGGAATGTGCTGCCAGGGATGGTGGTTCAATAGTTCAATTTAATAACAGAGAATGTATACTTTTATACTTTATTCTTTATACTTTATTGTCACCAAACAATTGATACTAGAGCATACAATCATCACAGCGATATTTGATTCTGCGCTTCACACTCCCTGGAGTACAAATTGATAGTAAATTCTAAAAATTTAAATTCTAAATCATAAATAGAAAATAGAAAAATGGAAAGTAAGGTAGTGCAAAAAAACCGATATGTGGGTTCGGATATTTGGAGAGTACGGCCCAGGTCCGGGTCAGGATCCGTTCAGCAGTCTTATCACAGTTGGAAAGAAGCTGTTCCCAAATCTGGCCGTACGAGTCTTCAAGCTCCTGAGCCTTCTCCCGGAGGGAAGAGGGACGAAAAGTGTGTTGGCTGGGTGGGTCGTGTCCTTGATTATCCTGGCAGCACTGCTCCGACAGCGTGCGGTGTAAAGTGAGTCCACGGACGGAAGATTGGTTTGTGTGATGTGCTGGGCTGTGTTCATACAACCTGAAATTCTTACTCTTTGCAGACATCCATGAAACCAAGAGGAAAAAAAACCCAAAGGATGAATGAGAGAAAAACGTTAGAGCCCCAAAGCCCCCCTTTCCTCTCCCATACACAGGTAGCAGCGAAAGCATCAACATGCCCCCAGAGACCATGATCTGGAGTCCGTCAAAGACTACTGTCCGTCCCAACACTCCGACACCTCGGACGGGGCTTCGCTCTCACTCGCGAGGGGGAGAGAGAGAGATATCACTCCTACCGCGGCTAGAGGGGAGGCTATTTCGATGCTACAACCTGCAGTGTCGCTCATTCGAGATTCCCCCGACGGTGCCAATGGACCCTCACTCACCATTGAAAGCAGAGACGGATACATCAGGGAGATTTAAGCACCTCTGAGTCAGGCACGCGGATGAAAGAAAAATGGAGGGCTATGTGGGAGGGAAGGGTTAGATTGACTGTTCCGTTGTATATCTCACTGAACAGACTATTTATTACAAATTACTATCATTTGCACATTGCACATTCAGAGGGAGACGTAACGCAAAGATTTTTACTCCTCATGTATGTGAAGGGTGTAAGAAATAAAGTCGATCCAATTCAGTCTTGGGGTAGGTTAGAAGGTTGCCACAGCACTGTGGGCTAAAGGGCCTGTTCTGTGTTCTGTGATGCAGAAATAGGATTAAACATGGAACACAGAGCCATACCACACAGCCACAGGCCCTTTGGCCCACACTCTCTGTGCTGACTATGGTGTCGATTTCAACTGTGCACCCACCCGTACATGGTGTGCATCTCTCAATTCCTTTCCTGTTCTTGTGCCCCGTCTATACATGTCCAAAGCATTGCTATCGCATCCCCGGCTGCGCGTTCCATGGATCTGTTAGTCTCTGTGAAACGCTTCCCTCTCCGTGGGCGCATCCTCAGCTACTGAGCGTTTCCACCCTCTTCATTTAAAGATCAGCTTCATTTGTCACGTGTAGGTCGAAACATTAAAACGTGCACTGGTTGCGTCGTCGGCCAGCGCAGTCCGCAGATTGTGCTGGGGGGGCAGCCTGCACGTGTTGACAAGCTTCTGGCGCCAACAGCTCACTAACCCTGACCCTAATGGTACGTCTTTGGAACAATCACGGGCAGGACGTAGAAACCCCTTACAGACAGCTGTGGGCATTGAGCTCCTGTAGAGTGTTATGCCAACCACTGTGTGACCGTGCTGCCCTGCATGATTTCTGATTTAATAGCCAGCCTCTTAGTGTGGCGCGTCTGTCTCAGGCCAAGGCCATTCTGGTGTGTGAGCCGTAGGAGTGAAGAGGAACCAAGTCATGTGCGGCGAGGCTCCACACTGTTGGATTCTGATTCTTCTGCAATTCAGAGGTCCTTCGGAAGTCAAGAATGAGACAGTACAACTCACTGAAAAGCAATTTTATGAAGTGTTACAGAAACGAAGGATGGACAACATACAAGAAGAAAAAGACAATTTGACACCCCCGTCCCGATTGGCAGAGGGTTCTGCAGCGAGCGGTGGAGAATTTCTTTCCAGTGCTGAGAGTGGCTCTGGTCCTGGATGCTCACTGTTCGAAGCTGTGCACAGAATGGGCCCCGTTGTTTGCTCATGCTATTTGGTGGAGTGCATGGGGCTTGTCGGCAAACACATCGGCTAATCAGTCTCACCAAAGTTCAGGGCTGTGATCCGAGACAATAAAGGACCCGGTCCCTTTGTATCACAGAGACCAGCAGCTGGATGAGCACCAAGGCAAACAGTCAGGCCCTTCCATACAAAACAACCTTCAGCTTGTTTATTTGCAGACTTTCATTTTTCCCCCATTTAATTGTTTGAGTTTTCATCTGTAATGTGGGCCAGGCTGACGCTGCAGAAGCAAGAGAGTGAGAATCCTCTCACACTAGCATAGTGACGTCACTGGGAAAATGGAAAGGCCTGCATTTCTTTAGCCTCAGCATAACCTGCCTGGCTTCACCTATCACCTTCCAGCTATCCTCCTCCTCCTCCTCCTCCTCCTCCTCCTCCTCCTCCTCCCCCTCCCTCTCACCCTCTCCTCCTCCTCCTCCTCCCCCCCTCCCCCTCCTCCTCCCCTCCTCCTCCCCCTCCCCTTCCCCTCCCTCTCACCCTCCCCCCTCCTCCTCCCCTCCCCTCCCTTCCCCTCCCCTCCCACTCCCCTCCTCCCCCTCCCCTCTCCTCCTCCTCCTCCCCTCCTCCTCCCCCCTCCCCCTCCCCTCCCCCTCCCCACCTCCTCCTCCCCCTCCCCTCTCCTCCTCCCCCTCCCCTCTCCTCCTCCCCCTCCTCATCCTCCTCCTCCCCCTCCCCTCCCTGTCCTCCTCCTCCCCCTCCCCTCCCCGTCCTCCTCCTCCCCCTCCCCTCCCCTCCTCCTCCCCTTCCCTCCTCCTCCTCCTCCTCCTCCTCCGTTCTACCCTGCTGCCCTGCTGCCTTCCCCCTTCCATTCCAGTCTCTGCCTGAAACTTTGACTGCTTGGTCAGCTCCATAGCTGCTGGCTGGCCTGCTGAGTTCCTGCAGCGTTTTGCGTGTGTTAGTTAGCAGCAGGGTAGGCCACTCAGCCCCTCCATCTTGTTCTTGCCATTCAATAAGAACATAGACTGTGATCTCAGCTCCATTTTTATACTGGCTTTTCCCCCCTCTTCTTTTCAGTCCAGATGAGGGTCTCACTGACTGTCCATTCCCCCCCCCCATTGATGCTGCCTGACTGCTGAGTTCCTCCAGTGTTTTGTGTGTTGCTCCAGATTCCAGCATCTCATGCCTTGTAGCTGTTGTGTACTTAATATTTCAATGATATTTGAGTAGTCTTGTACACATATTGGTTGATTAAGTATCCTTGTTTTTTTAAATAATTCATTATAGGTTATATGTAAATTTCATACATAATGATGCTACCATGAGATACATGCATGCCTCGCAAAAAGTAAAGATGAAGTAACAGTCACGGACTCCATGTCTTCCTTTGATTAGTTTAATATTTAGAAGTTACAAAACATAACAGTAGCATTGCAGCTAGAGTAACACTATTACAGCACCAGTGTAACACTATTACAACACCAGTATAATGCTATTACGGAACCAGTGTAACGCTATTACAGCACCAGTGTCACACTATTACAGCACCAGTATAATGCTCTTACAGCACCAGAGTAACACTATTACAGCACCAGTGTGACACTATTACAGCACCAGTATAATGCTATTACAGAACCAGTGTAATGCTATTACAGCACCAGCAATCCAGGTTCAATTCCTGCAGCCATCTGTAAGTTCACCCCATGACCGCATGGGATTTCTCTGGGTGCTCTGGTTCCCTCACACATTTCAAAGACATGTAGATTAGGGTTAGTAAAGTTGTGGACATGCTATGTTGGTGTTGGAAGCACGGCGGCACTTGTGGGCTGCTCCCAGCACAATCCTCGGACTGTGTTGGTCATTGACACAGATGATGCATGTCACTGTATGTCTAGATGTTTCAATGCACAGGTATATATGATAAATAATCCTCATCTTTCTTTCTTTATGTTCTGGATTATTTATAAAAGTCCAGAGCAGCAAATAATGAGGTAAGTTAAAAGCAAGTTAAAGCTAATGGAATGTTACCCCCTTTCCCCCTCACCTGGTCTCACCTCCCATATTACCTGCCAGTTTGTACTCCTCCTTCCCCTTCCCCCTTCCTCCCCTCCCCCCTCCTTTCCCCCTCCCCCCTCCTCCCCTTCCCCCTCCTCCTCTTCCCACTCCTTCCCCTCTGTCCTCCTTCCCCTCCCCCTCCCCCTCCTTCTTGGCCTGGCTTCTGCCCCTGCCCTTTCCAGTCCTGGTTCGGGGCCTCAGCCCACAATGTCAGCTGCTTACTGCCCTCCGTAGATCCTGATTTGATGAGTTGCTCCAGCATTTTGTGTGTCTGCGTCATTCAAGATTTGCAGCATCTGCAGAATCTCTTGTGGTCAGAATGTTGTCATTTGTTGTGAGGAACTTGAATACGGAGAGCATTACAGCACGACACAGGCCCTTCAGCCCGTGATGTGTGCTGACCCAGGTGAATCTTATCCTTTCCTCCGACATAGCCTTCCATTTTTCTATCATGCATGTAAGAGTTTCTTAATTGCCCCTAACATACCTGCCTCTACCACCACCCAGGAAGCGTGTTCAAAGCACTCACCACTCTCTATGCAACCAACTTACCTCTATCACCCCTGTTAATCTTTTCTCCAATCACCTTGAAATTCTGCCTCTTCATAATTGTAATTTCCACCTTGTAAAAAGGTCTTTGGCTAAACACTGGATCTATGCCTCTTGTCATCTTATGCACCTCTGTCAAGTCACCTCTCATCCGCCTTCGCCCCAAAGTGAGGCCCTGGCTTGCTCAACCTGTCTTCAGGTTGTCCTTTGGTTCTATCTGGAGGTCGTGTACGGTGTTGGTCTCCTTACTTCAGGAAAAATGTTAATGTGTTGGCATCAGTTCCGAGACTGGTAACTGTAAAGTTCCCTGATAAGGAGGAGTTGGCCAGACCGGGTTTGTATCTGCTGGAGTTCTGAAGAGTGAGAGGGGACTTCAAAGTTCAAAGTAAACTTATTATCAAAGTACATATATGTCACCATATACAACCCTGAGATACATTTACTTGTGGGCATTCTCAATAAATCTATTCAATAATAACCATAACAAAGTCACTGAAAGATCTCACCAACTCGGATGTTCATTCAGAGTGCAAAAGACAACAACATGTGCAAATACAAAAAGAAAGAAAAGTTTATTACAGGGAAGTTACCGGCATGGTTAGAGTATTGGCTGACTGGTAGGAGGCAGCAAGTGGAAATAAGAGGATCCTTTTCTGGTTGGCTGCCAGTGACTAGTGATAGCTGCAGGAGTTGATGTTGGGACCGTTTCTTTTCATGCTGTACATCAATGATTGACATGATGGTACAAGTGGCTTTGTGGCTTAATTTGCAGATGATATGAAGATTGGTGGAGGAGCAGGTAGTGTTGAGGAAACAGGTAGGCTGCGAAAGGACTTAGGAGAATGGGCAAGAAAATGGTAAATGAAATACGATGTTGGAAAATGCATGTTCATGCACTTTGGTAGTAGAAATAAATGTGCCGACTATTTTCTAAATGGGCAGAAAATCCAAAAATCTGAGATGCAAAGGGAATTGGGAGTCCTTGTGCAGAACGCCTTAAAGGTTAACTTGCAGGTTGAGTCAGTGGTGAGGAAAGCAAATGCAATGTTAGCATTCATTTCAAAAGGTCAAAACCAAGAGCAGAGATGTGATGCTGAGGCTTTGTAAGGCACTGGTGAGGTCTCACCTTGAGTACTGTGAGCAGTTCTGGGCTCCTCATCTAAGAAAAGATGTGCTGGCATTGGAGAGGGTTCAGAGGAGGTTCACAATGATGATTCCAGGAATGAAAGGGTTACCATATAATGAACATTTGATGGCTCTGGGTCTGTACTCACAGGAATTTAGAAGGATGAAAGAGGATCTCATAGAAACTTTTCGAAAGTTGGAAGACCTGGACAGAGTAGATGTGGAAAGGATGTTTCCCATGGTGGGGGAGTATAGGACAAGCGGGCATAGCCTCAGGATGGGGAGCACCCATTTAAAACAGAGATGTGGAGAAATGTCTTTAGCCAGAGGGTGGTGAATTTGTGGAATTTATTACTACAGGTGGCTATGGAGGCCAGATTGTTGGGTGTATTTAAGGCAGAGCTTGATAGGTTCTTGATTGGACATGGCATCAAAGGTTACAGGGAGAAGGCTGGAGAGTGGGGCTAAGGAGGGAAAAAACTGATTAGCCATGATTAACTGGTGGAGCAGACTCAATGGGCCAAATAGCCTAATTTTACTACTAAGTCTTATGGAAAGAAATAATAATAAAAATAAATAAGCAATTAATATTGAGGACATGAGATGAAGATTCCTTGAAAGTGAGTCCATAGGCTGTGGGAACATTTCAATGATGGGGCGAGTGAAGCTAGCCCCTCTGGTTCAAGAGCTTAATGGCTGAAGGTAATAACTGTTCCCGAACCTGGTGGTGTGAGTCCTGAGTCTCCTGTACTTTCTCCCTGAAGGCAGCAGTGGGAAGGGTGCATAACCTGGGCTGCAGGCGTCCCTGACGATGGAATTGAATGAAACATAAGATTCTGAAAGATGTAGCCAGGATGGATGTGGAGAAAATCTGGAACCAGGGTTGTCTGCACCAGTAATGCTTTAAGGGACAGCTGGAAAGGAAGTGCTCAGGAATAGAAAAGTTTACAGAAAGTCTTGGGTACAGTCTAGTCCATCACAGGCAAAGCTCTCCCCTCCATTAAGCACATTTACATGGAGCACTGCCAGAAGTAAGCAGCATCCATCATCAAACACCCAACCAGGCCATGCTCTCTTCTTGCTGTGACCATTGGGCAGGAGGTACAGGAGCCTTGGGTCCCGCACCACCAGGTTCAGGAACAGTTATTACCTTTCAACCATCAGGCTCCTGAACCAGTGTGAATAACTTCACTCACCACAATTCAGGACTGATTCCACAACCTACAGACTCATTTTCAAGGACCTTTTACAAATCATGCTCTCAGTATTATTATATTTTGTTATTTACACATATTGTCTTCTTTTGCACATTGGTTATTTGTCAGTCTTTATGTGTGGTTTTTCATAGATTCTAGAGTTCAAAGTTCATTTATTATCAAAGTATGTATGCAGAATACAACTCTGAGATTTGCCTTCTCTTGATAGCCATGAAACAAAGAAAACCATTCAAAGAAACCAACAAATAAAGCAATTTTTTCTGTAAATGCCTGCAAGAAAATGAATCTCAAATTAGTATATGGTAACATAGTGTATATAAACTGAAGTGCTAAAATTTCTTTGAACTTTGAACTTTGGGAGTGGTAGCTGGCCAGAGGGGCAAAGATGGGTATTTACTTGGCATTTGTCATAACTCCTTAAACAGTGTAAGAGCTGATAAAGGAAAGTGAAATGCTATTTAATCACAGCAATTTAACATAGTAACTGGTAAATGAATCCTCTTTACCATAATAAATACTGACTGGGATGTTTTCAAGTTAAGTTAAATAATGTCAAGTTTATTTTCCTCTGTACAAGTATGGTGAAGGACAGGTACAATGAAGAACATGCTTGTAGCAGCATCCCAAGTACAAAGTTCAAAGTAAATTTATTATCAGAATACATGTATGTCACCATAAACAACCCTGAGATTCGTTTTCTTGCGGGCACACTCAGTAAATCCATAATAGAATAAAGTTCAGAAGTAGAGACTACACACATGTTGTGCTCAAGCTTCAGAATGGCCTTCAGGACCAATAGGCGAGGCAGCAAACATGTTGGTTAATGGACACGCACTGACTGGCGAGTTGATGCTTCAGAAGGCTGAGTTTGGACTGAGTGGGTGTCCTGGGGAGAGGGTATTCCCTAGTGCCCTTGTGTGCAACGTTCCCTCTAAACCTTCTTTACAGTTCTGCGGACCAACCACTGCTCTGAGCAGGACATTTTTACATGGTTTGAAAACTGTGCGGCGTTTTAAGTGAGTTTTTTTGTGATATGCATACTATGAATATTTAGAATGAACATTTTAAAATTGTATACCTTTGATTTTATTTGTTAATTGAAGGGTATAATGAAATACAGTACAACAAAGAAAATATTTCACATTTCATAAACTTTTTCTAGCTGCATGGCATCAGACGCTATGTGCGTGGGAGCATTTCAGTTACGGCGCTGCCATGCAGCTTAGAGGGAACAGTGCTTGTGTGAATCATTCTGAGTGAGAGCACCTCTGTCTGAGGCTGAACGGTAGGATTGATCCAGTCCCTCTCTGCTGCACAGAGAGACACCACTCATTGTTAGTGCAGTAGCTAATGACGTTTTTATTAGGAGCCATCTTCATTACACCCTGATTGTTATGGATGTGATTGTTATCAATCTCCCCCTGCATTTACCTGTCAGTGTTACTCAGAAATGGGATGTTGTTTTCAGTTAGCATCCACTAACATTCACGTTCTCAGCAACTCTTCACCTGCTCTCTGACCAAGTACGTCACCCTGCCAGATCTGGTGAGACTGCTCTGTCATTCAGATGTTCAATGGATGCCTTTTCCAATCCTTCCATTCAACCTGGCACGGCAACTTGTTACATCGGTGGGTGTGTGTCTATCATGGGGACACGAGAAGCCGCAGACGCTGGAATCTGCAGGAGGAACTCAGTGGGTCTTCCTACCTTCCTCTCTTGATTCCACCTCCACCTCCCTCCCTCGATTCCATCTCCACCTACCTCCCTCGATTCCATCTCCACCTACCTCCCTCGATTCCACCTCTACCTCTCTCCCTCGATTCCATCTCCACCTACCTCCCTCGATTCCACCTCTACCTCCCTCCCTCGATTCCACCTCCACCTCCCTCCCTCGATTCCATCTCCACCTCCCTCCCTTGATTCCACCTCCACCTCCCTCCCTCGATTCCATCTCCACCTACCTCCCTCGATTCCACCTCTACCTCTCTCCCTCGATTCCACCTCCACCTCCCTCCCTCGATTCCATCTCCACCTACCTCCCTCGATTCCACCTCTACCTCTCTCCCTCGATTCCATCTCCACCTACCTCCCTCGATTCCACCTCTACCTCCCTCCCTCGATTCCACCTCCACCTCCCTCCCTCGATTCCATCTCCACCTCCCTCCCTCGATTCCACCTCCACCTCCCTCCCTCGATTCCATCTCCACCTCCCTCCCTCGATTCCACCTCCACCTCCCTCCCTCGATTCCATCTCCACCTCCCTCCCTCGATTCCATCTCCACCTCCCTCCCTCGATTCCATCTCCACCTCCCTCCCTCGATTCCATCTCCACCTCCCTCCCTCGATTCCATCTCCACCTCCCTCCCTCGATTCCATCTCCACCTCCCTCCCTCGATTCCACCTCCACCTCCCTCCCTCGATTTCATCTCCACCTCCCTCCCTCGATTCCATCTCCACCTCCCTCCCTTGATTCCATCTCCACCTACCTCCCTTGATTCCATCTCCACCTACCTCCCTCGATTCCATCTCCACCTCCCTCCCTTGATTCCATCTCCACCTACCTCCCTCGATTTCATCTCCACCTCCCTCCCTCGATTCCATCTCCACCTCCCTCCCTCGATTCCATCTCCACCTCCCTCCCTTGATTCCATCTCCACCTACCTCCCTCGATTTCATCTCCACCTACCTCCCTCGATTTCATCTCCACCTCCCTCCCTCGATTCCACCTCCACCTCCCTCCCTCGATTCCATCTCCACCTACCTCCCTCGATTCCATCTCCACCTCCCTCCCTTGATTCCATCTCCACCTACCTCCCTCGATTTCATCTCCACCTACCTCCCTCGATTTCATCTCCACCTCCCTCCCTCGATTCCACCTCCACCTCCCTCCCTCGATTCCATCTCCACCTCCCTCCCTTGATTCCATCTCCACCTACCTGTACCTTCTACTCGGTCTTGAAACTCTTCAATTCCCTGCTTCCTGTTGCAATATGTGAAGATCTTTACCACCGTTGAGGCAAAGGTGTTGATTATTTAGATTGTGAAGTCATAAGAAACAGGAGCAGAATTAGGCCATTCAGCCTATCAAGTCTGCTCCACCATTCTATCATGGCTGACTTGTTTTCCCCTTTAATCTTGTTCTCCTGTCTTCTCCTTGTAACCTTTGACACCCTTACCTCTCTTTCCTGCCCCATTCTTTCCCAATCTATTGTCCCATGCAATGCACTGTGGCTCTCTAACATAAAAATGGGAGCCAAAAGTGTTAAGATTGGTAACTGGTTCTCTAGTAACCCAGCTAATAAAAAAATTCCCTTACTTTCATGAAACAGAGGAGCTTGAATGGGCTCCAGGGAAGATAGTGCGGTATCTCAACCCTGTTTTGTTATCTGCTGCTCCCTGTACTCTCATCGTTGTGTGGCTCTCAGTCCATTTACAAGTTTGCAGATGAATCCACCCTAGTGGGCTGGGCCATGTCTCAAATAACGGCGGGCCGGAGTACAGGAAGGCGATGGAGAGTTTAGTAACATGGTATCATGACAACAGCCTTTCTCTCAATGGCAACAGAACAAAAATGCTGCTCATTGATTTGAGGAAAGGGCGAGGGGGCAGTGCACATGCTCCTGTCTCCATCAAAGGTGTTGAGGTTCAAATTCTGAGATGTGCACATCAACAGGAGCTTGTTCTGGCCCAACCATGTTGACATCACTGCCAAGAAAGTTCACCAACCACTCTACCTTCTCAGGAGGATAAAGAAATTCAGCCTATCCCCATCAATTCCTACCAATGTTTATCGAAGCACCGGAGAAAACATTCTGTCTAAATGCATCACAGTTTGGTATAGCAACTGATCTGCACATGACCGTAGGGAAATGCAGAGAGTTGTGGATCAAAGAAGCCAGCCTCTCCGTCTATACTTCTCGCTGCCCCAGTAAAGCAGCCGTCATAATCAAAGACCCCACCCACTCTGGACGTTCTCTCTTCTCTCCCATCAGGCAGACAATAGACAATAGGTGCTGGAGTAGGCCATTCAGCCCTTCGAGCCAGCACCACCATTCACTGTGATCATGGCTGATCATCCACAATCAGTACCCTTTTCCTGCCTTCTCCCCACATCCCTTCACTTCGCTATCTTTAAGAGCTCTATCTAACTCTTTCTTGAAAGCATCCAGAGAATTGGCCTCCACTGCCTCCTGAGGCAGAGCATTCCACAGATCCACAACTCTCTGTGTAAAAAAGTTTTTCCTCAACTCCGTTCTAAATTGTCTACCCCATATTCTTAAACTGTGGCCTCTGGTTCTGGACTCCCCCAACATCGGGAACATGTTTCCTGCCTCCAGCGTGTCCAATCCCTTAATAATCTTATATGTTTCAATCAGATCCCCTCTCATCCTTCTAAATTCCAGTGTATACAAGCCCAGACGCTCCAATCTTTCAACATATGACAGTCCTGCCATCCCGGGAATTAACCTTGTGAACCTACACTGCACTCCCTCAATAGCAAGAATGTCCTTCCTCAAATTTGGAGACCAAAACTGCACACAATACTCCAGGTGTGGTCTCACCAGGGCCCTGAAAGGAGGGAGAGAGAAAACAGGCAATTGTAGACCAGTTAGTCTGATATTAGTGGTGGGAAAGATGCTGGAATCAATTATAAAAGATGAAATAGCGGCATATTTGGATAGCAGTAGCAGGATAGGTCCGAGTAGGCATGGATTTAAGAAGGGGAAATCATGCTTGATTAATCTTCTGGAATTTTTTGAGAATGTAACTATGAAAATGGACAGGGGAAAGCCAGTGGATGTAGTTTACCTGGATTTTCAGAAAGCCTTTGATAAGGTCCCACATAGGAGGTTAGTGGGCAAAATTAGAGCAAATGGTATTGGGGGTAAGGTAGGAGATGCATGTACCGCCAGGCTCAAAGCAGCTTCTACCTGCCATTATCAGAGTCTTAAATGCACGTCTTGTAGGATAAGATGGACTTGGCCTCGTCTATCTCACTCTGATCTGCACTACACTTTCAGTAGCTTTTACACTCCCAATGCTGCCCCTAATATAGATGGGGGTTTGAGTTGTGGGATGGGGCGGGGAGGAAGGTTGCAAGATTAGTGAAGATAGGTGTTTGGTGGTCATCATGGTTATAGTGTGATTGAGGAAATGTCTCTGTGTCAGTGTTATTCTGTTCCATGAGTTCATTGGCTGCTCGGATTATAAACCGAACCCTGCATTCATTCCTACCAGTAGTGTTCCCTTGAACCTCTCATTTATCAAGAACTTCTCTATAGAGTCATAGAGTACCACAGCACAGGAATAAGTCTTTTGGCCCATCTAGTCTGTGCTGGCCTGGTCTTCTGCCTAGTGCCATCTACCTGCACCCGGACCATAGCTCTCCATAACTTTCCCATCCTTGTACTTATACAAACTTCTCTTAAATGTTGCCATCAAACCCACATCCACCACTTCTGCTGGAAGCTCATTCGCGTCACCCTCTGAGTGAAGAAATTTCCCCTTAAATATTTCACCTTTCACCCTAAACTTATGACCTCTCGTTCTACTTTCACCCAAGCTGAGGGAAACAGCCTGCATACATTCACCCTATCTGTACCCCTCATAAGTTTGTATCTCTCTATAAGCCCTCCCATCATTCTCCTATGCTCCAGGGATTCAAGTCCTAACCTATTCAACCTTTATATAACTCAGGTCCTCAAGTCCAGCCAAGATCCTTGTAAAATTTTCTCAGCACTCTTTGAATCTTGTTGACACCTTTTCTGTAGGTAGGTGACCAGAACTACGCACCTTGCTCCAAACATGGCCTCACCAATGTTCTGTACAACTTCAACATAGCATTCCACCTCCTGTACTCAGTGCCCTGACTTGTGAAGGCCAACGTGTCAAAAGCTGTCCTGACGACCCTGTCCCGTCGTGATGCTACCTCTGCCTTAAAAATATTCTGCATCCACCAGCTCTTAGGGAAGAAAATTCCAAAACTCACAATTCCCTGAAAGAGAACCCTTTGCTACATCTCTAAGATTGACCCTTGGTTTTGGATTCTCCCGCAAGAGGAAACCTTTTCTCCATATCCATCCCATTGAGACCCCTCAGAATGTTTTGACACGCTCAGACTTTTAATAGAGACCTAAGTGCCAGCGCTTATTTAAAGAAACCTCCCGTTCTTCCGTTGTCTGACCCATCTCCCACTCCAGCCCCGTGTCACCAGCCCGCACCGGTTAGGCAGTCCACCATTGTATCCGGCCAACAACTTCCCAGAATGGGCTGTGGGTGGCATCACTGTAGTTTAGCGGTTGGGATAATCGCCTCAGGGTGCCAACAGTCACCGATCGGGGTTTGATTCCTGCTGCTGCCAGTAAGAAGTTGGTACGTTCTCCCCAAGACCACGTGGGTTTCTTCCGGCTGCTCTGGTTTCCGAGGACATACTGATTGGAGATAACAAGTTGTGGGTATGCTACGTTGGCACTTGTGGGCTGCCCCCAGCACATCCTCAGACCGTGTTGGTCGTTGACACGAGCGGCACATTTCATTGTACATTCAAAGTTTCGATGTACGTCTGACAAATAAAGCTGGTCTTCCATTAATCTTTGAGAGGTTCTCAGCCCGACAAGGTCCAAGGAAGGAAGGGTGGCTGCAGTTAGAGTAACAATTATTTATAGCTTTATCAGATGTTACTGAGCAGGCAGTGATGGAAATTTTTGGCAAAAACTTAAAAGTGAGATATGGAGAAATGTTTCCATTGCAGAGTAGTCACGATCTGGAACGCTGCCCCCAGAGAAAACACTGAACTGATTCCATCTATAAGCACAGTTATAGACCTCAGGATGTTACTTTGGAAAGTGCACACTGAATGCACCTGTGCTCTCGAGGAGCTGGTACAGGAACGATGGGCCGAGCGGTCCCCAATATCCACCCCATCACCTGGTGGAAGTTGTTGATGATGTCACGCTTCTGCTCTCTTTGCCCTTTCCAAATGTGCCTCACTTAAACATTCACCCAGCTTCCCTTTAAAGAGCAGCTGCAGCCCCTGCTTCCTCTCCCTGACCTTCCTCCTCAGTCTACAGTCCGATCCAATCATCTTGTAACTTGCTACCAAGTGGCAATGTTTTGAGGTGAGCAGCGGTCACTTTCCACTGGAGGCCTGAAGTCTGTAAGTATTGAGAGTCTGGGGTCAAGGGCTGGAGATTGGAGGCCTGAAATCTGTGAGACTGAGGGTTTGGTGCCAAGGCCTGGAGGCCTGAGGTCTGTGAATCTGGGGTCAGGGACTGGAGGCCTGGAGGCCTGAGGTCTGTGAATCTGGGGTCAGGGACTGGAGGCCTGGAGGCCTGAGGTCTATGAGTCTTCAGAGTCTGGTGCCACGGCCTGGAGGCCTAAGGTCTGTGAGTCTGCGGTCAGGGACTGGAGGCCTGGAAGCCTGAGGTTCAGAGTCCGGGGTCAAGGCCTGGAGGCCTGAGGTCTGTGAATCTGCGGTCAGGGACTGGAGGACTGGAGGCCTGGAGGCCTGAGGTCTGTGAGTCTGAGAGTCCAAGACCAAGAACTGGGGGTTGGAGGTGGGTCTGCCCTGGGGTCGAAGGCTTGTCTGTTTGTGTGGGTGGGGAGGGGCTTGCTTTGCTTTGCTGTCTTGTTTCATTTTGTTGCGTTGTTCTGCTGAACATGGTGGGCATGCTGTGCTGGTGTTGGACTGTGTGGCAACACTTCCGGGCTGCCCCCACCGCATCCTTGGGTTATGTTGGTTGTTAATGCAAACAACACATTTCACTGTATGTTTTCATGTACATGGGGGTAAATAAATCTGAATCTGACTCTGATTGGATAGAATCTCAGTCCGAGTCTGTTCGTGGGTCTGATTGGATCTGATCTAAATCAGGTGATGCCCTAGGGATTGAACACCAGAGGAATTCAGAATGGCAGGAATGACCAGATGGAATGGCGGGAGGCTTGCGCAGGCTCGTGTGGTCACGACTGCAGGAAGGGTTAAAGTGGTCAGCTGCTAACTTCTCTGTTGCTTTGTCCCATCTGGAGATATCTTGTCCAAATATGGAGCTGGAGATGCAGAGTGTTAGACTTGCCATTGATTAATGAGTTCTTGCCATCAACAACAAATACCCACAAAGGCTGATGGTGTGATGGAAATGCCGACAAGTATGCAAGGGAATTCTTGCTGGTTTTCCCACGTCGAAAGTGGCGCGGTTTAATCGCAGAAATGGAGCACTGGCATCCAGAAGGTCAACAATTGGTTCTTAATGAAGGGAGAGGATCCAGTCCCTGGGCCAAGCATGTGCTGTTATCAACACATACAGTCCAATCCCAGGCCTGGAAGGTTATTGGACACAACCTTACACGCATTTGCAGCTTGGCAGCCAAAAGCAAAAAGCACGGTCACCGCGAATAAGAAGCCCGTGATTCTGTTTTTTCTCTATTTGAGACACCTTGTAAGAGATGGCATGGTCAATAGGTTAGGACTTTACTCCTTAGAACGCAGGAGAATGAGGTGAGATTTGATAGAAGCATACAAAATTATGAGGGGTATCGCTAGGTTAAATGCAAACAGGCTTTTTCCTCTGAGGTTGGGTGAGACTAGAACTAAAAGTCACGGGTTAAGGGTGAAAAGTGAAATGTTTAAGAGCATATGAGGGGGAACTGCTTCGCTGGTGGGAGTGTGGAACAAGCTGCCAGTGGAAGCTGTGGGGGTGGGTTCAATTCAGCATCCAAGAGAGGTCTGTGTGGGCACGTGGAGGGGCGGGTCCAGGTGTGGGTCGAAATGACTAGAATAACAGAATTGGCATGGACTGGATGGGCTGAAAGGCCTGTTTCTGTGCTGTAGTGCTCGATAACTCTCACTCCAATGTCAGCTTGTGCAGAGTTAGTAGCGCACCAACGACCACTGGAGCTCCTTCTGGAGAACCAGTCTGCATCTTCGAATTCTTTCGGCTTTTGGACAGAGTCACCACTGAGGGCATTTTGTATTTAGTTGGACCCTTTAATACAATTGAATGCAAAGGACGATGGGCTAGAATTAGTGTCTGGAACGACAGAACTACCACAGAGTTGTAAACACTGCCAAGTCCATCACGGGGTTCTCAATTCCCTCCGTCCAGTCCATCTTGTGCCAGGAAAGCTAACAATATCACCAAGGATACCTGCCACCCTGACCATTCCTTTTCTCTTTTCTGCCTTCCGGGGAGGAGCCAGAAGTCGCCTTTATTGTCATATGCAGAAGGACATGTTCAAAGTGCATATACGTCACCATATACTACCCTGAGATTCATTTTCTTGCGGGCATTTACGTGAAAATAAAGAAATACAATAGAATTTATGAAAAACTATACATAAACAAAGACGGACAAACAACTGATGTGCAAAAGGAGACGAATTGTGCAAATAAAAAAGTAAAAAAAAAATACTGAGAACACGCGTTGTAGAGTCCTTGAGAGTGAGTCCATTGGATGTGTTCTGTGATCAGTTCAGCGTTGAGGTGAGTGAAGTTATCCACGTTGGTTCAGGAGCCTGATGGTCCAGGGGTAATATCTGCTCCTGAACCTGGTAGAGTGGGACTTAAGGCTCCTGGACCTCCTGCCCAATGGTAGTAGCGAGAAGAGATCATGGCCTGGATGGTGGTGGTCTGTGAACGTTGACCATTTGGCAACGTTCCTTGTAGATGTGCTCAATGATGGGGAGGGTTGGAACCACCACTTTTTTACTGTTCTTGGGCTTTGGTGTTTCCATACCAAGATGTGACGCAACCAGTCAGGATACTCTCCACTGTGCATCTATGGAAATTTGGCAAAGTTTTGGGCAACATGCCGAACCTATGCCAAATCTCCAAGAAAGTAGAGGCGCCAGAGTAGCTTCCTTACGATAGCACTTACGTGCTGGTCCCAGGACAAATCTTCTGATGTGAGATCCAATATATATGCACAGGTACACTGAAACATATTTGCTGCAGCATCACAGGCATCATATAAGAAGGTAGAGGAGTTTGAAACTCCAGCTGACCAGATCAAGAACAACATCTTCGCCCACTGCTCTCGGAATCCCGAACTGATCACTGCCTTCACATCCCCCTTCCCAATAACGCTGCCACGTTCTCGAGCCTGTAGCTCTCCCTCTTCTTTTAGTGAGTCTCCAGCATTTCTGTTTGAACTGCCTCGGTGCGCGCCGCAATGCGTAACAGAATTCTGCTGTTTGTGCACTCGTTGATGATCAGCACGGATATTGTGGGCTTCACACCAGCAGGGAGCTTCATTGCACACTAGTGTGTACAACGATAACGTAATCTCTGCTATTTAATAAGATCATGGCTGTTTTTTTACATTGGGGTTGCTCCCCTGTGCTAATCCCATTGGGCACAATTCCCATCGGGCCACGTAAACTAAGGCATAAGGAATTCTGCCCCTCGGTCCTGTTTGGTATTCAAGAGGGCTATGGCTGACATACCTCAAAACCACTTCCCTGTCCTAACTGTGGCAACTGTGGATTGCACCGAAATCAGATCCTGAAAAGCAGAGCTTACCAATTTAACAGTCCACAGGATTCCCCAAGGAAATCACCGTCTGCCGATGTGGTGGTTCCTGGAGTTTACCCTGTCTTCGGAAGACTCGCGTCTGTGAAAACCCCCATTGCAGGCATTGTTGGGGCTGGAGTGAAGTTAGTAGGAGCAAGGGATCCCAGAAATCCGAACACGTTGAACCTTGTGTCTTCTGCCTTTGCAAAATGACGTTGCTGCTTACACTAATGCTAAACTTTATAATTTTAAGCTAATTTGTAAAAAGTATAGGGGGGGGTGTGGTTTTGCACTACCTTGCTTTCCATTTTTCTATTTTCTATTTATGATTTATAATTTAAAGTTTTTAATATTTACTATCAATTTGTACTCCAGGGAGTGGGAAGCGCAGAATCAAATATCGCTGTGATGGCTGTACGTTCTAGTATCAATTGTTTGGCGACAATAAAGTATAAAGTATAAAGTATGTCTGAGTAAGTTTTTTACACGGAGAGTTGGGGGTGCATGTAACACCTTACCCGGGGTGGTGGTAGAGGCAGATACTTTAGGGGCATTTAAGAAACTTTTAGATAGGCAGATGGATGATAGAAAAATGGAGGGCTAAGGGGGAGGGAAGGGTTAGATTGATCTTAGAGTTAAGAGACAACGTCGTGGGCTGAACAGCCTGTACTGTGCTCTACTGTCCCACGTTCTATATTCAGCATGTTGTCTGTGCTAGTGACCTGAGCCCCTGTTGGAACGACAGCTCCTCTCGCAGTGGAACAACATTCTCTCCAACTGTAGTCATTTTTAATCCTGGGTCCTCTTTAACGGCTAAGGTCAATGGTGGAGGTAGCAGAATCTGTATCTTGGAGGCTAAGGTCCATTTATGGGGATATCTGTCAGTCAGTAAGAATCTGTCAGGATTGTTCCCAAGGCACTATCAGTAAGGACACATATCTGTGCTTCAGTGATAGTGCTGAGCCATGAAGTGATGAGTTTGAGCTGGTAGTATGCAGCATGTGATGCTGACATCCAGTTACGAGGGATTGGAAGATAAACTCATCTTACCCGGACACAAGGATGCAAAATCAGCAGTATTTTGAAAATCAAATCATCCACACACTCTGTGGCCACTTTCTTGGCTACCTCCTGTACTTAATAAAGTGTCACTGAGTGTACGTTCATGGTCTGCTGCTGCTGTAGCCCACTGTTGTAAAGCGTGGTTGTTTGAATTACTGTTGCCTTCCTTTCAACTTGAACCAGTCTTGCCATTCTCCTCTGATCTCTCTCATTAACGAGGTATTTTCACCCACAGAACTGTCACTCACTGGATGACTTTTGCTTTTCGCACCATTCTTTGTAAACTCTAGAGACTGTTGTGCGTGAAAATCCCGCGAGTGAGATACACAAACCTCCCCATCTGGCACCAACAATCATTCTACGGTCAAAGTCACTTAGATCACATTTCTTCCCCATTCTGATGTTTGGTCCAAACAACAACTGAACCTCTTGACCATGTCTGCATGCTTTTATGCATTGAGTTGCTGTCACATGATTGGCTGGTGAGATATTTGCATTAACAGAAGGTACACAGGTGTACCTAATAAAGAAGCCATTATCACCAAAAATTACTTTGAGATTCATTTTCTTACAGGCGTATCTACAGGCAAATAAAGATATACCATAGAATTTAGGAAAAACTTCACCTATACGAACACTGACCAACTGCCAATGTGCAAGAGAAGACAAATTGTGCAAACAATACTGAGAACATGAGTTGTAGAGTCCTTGACAGTCTATATGCTGTGAAATCAGTTCAGAGATGAGGTGAGTGAATTTCTCCACACTGTTTTCAGGAAGCTGATGTTTGAAGGGTAAGCACCTGGTGGTGTGGGACCTGAGGCTCCTGTACCTCCTGCCCAAAGGCTGCAGCGAGAAGAGAGCATGGCCTGGGTGGTGGGGGTCCTTGATGATGGATGCTGCTTTCCTGTGACAGCGCTCCGCGTAGATATGCTCAATGGTGGGGAGGGCTTCGCCTGTGATGGACTGGGCTGTATCTACCATCTTCTGGACAGGACATGGATTTTAAGATGAGATGAAAATGATTTTCAAGGTACAAAGTAAATTTATTATCAAGGTACGTATATGTCCCCATATAGACTCCTGAGGTTCATTTTTTTGTGGGCATACTCAGTAAATCCAAGAAACATAATAGTATCAATGAAAGACCACACCAAACAGGACAAACAAACAACTAAGGACAATAAACTGTGTAAATACAAAAGAGAAAAAAAATAATAATAAATAACTAAGCAATAAATATTGAGAACATGAGGTGAAGAGTCTTGGAAAGTGACTCCACAGGTTGAGCGAACAATTCATGATGGGGTGAGTGAAGTTGAGTGAAGTTATTCCGTTTGGTTCAGGAGCCTGATGGCTGAGGGTTAATAACTGTTTCTGAACCTGGTGGTGTGGGTCCTGAGGCACCTGGACCTTCTTCCTGATGGCAGCAGCGAGAAGAGAGCATGGTCTGGGTGGTGGGGGTCCTTGACAATGGACGCTGCTTTCCTGTGACAACGCTCTGTGTAGACGTGCTCAGTGGGTGGGAGGGCTTGAGCCTAGATAGGTTGGGCTGTAACCGTTACTTTTTGTAGGATTTTCCGTTCGAGGGGATTGGTGTTTCCTTACCAATTTTAAGGGATTTTGAAGATACCTGAGGGGCAACTTTTGAAGATACCAAAGGCTGATAGTGGACCAGAGGAAGTGGTGGAGATGGGTACGGTTAGAATGTTTAAAAGACATTTGGACAGGGGGATGTGAGCCAAATGCAGGGAAATGGGATTAGTATAAACAGGCAGCTTGGGTGACATGGACAAGGTGTAGAGTCATATAGCAGAAAAACAGGCCCTTCGACCCAACTGGTCCATGCTGACCAAGATTCGCATCTAAGCTGGTTCCATTTCCCACCTTTGGCCTGTTTTGATGTTGTGTAACTCTATGAATCTATATTCAAAGGGCCCCACAGATGGAGCATTTAACATCAGATGGATGGAGCACATGGCTGGAACATAATTACAGCTAATCTCTGTCTCTGCCCTTTGTCCTAATTCAGTGTGACCCGTCACATTAAGCCACAAAGGGAGTATGCTGTCCAGTTCTGGCCAGTGGACTTTAGGTGGCATGGGAGGGCCCTGCAGAGGGAGAGATTAACACGAGGGAGGGGATGAGGGCCTTATGAAGACATCTCACCTCTCCCGGAAGATCCGGGAGTCTCCCGCATATCGATAGTGGCTCCCTGACGCCCAGAAATTATATACAATATCCTGGAAATGGATTTTTCTGAGAGGGAGAGGGAGAGCGAGCATCCTGATTGGTCTCTCTTTGTGCTAAGAGTGGTCCCCAACCACCGGGCCGTGAGGAAACAATATGATTTGGTGATATGAGATGATATGAGTCAGCTGCACCTTTCCTCATTCCCTGTCACACACTGTTGAACTTTAACGCACGCGAGGTCATTACCCACATATCATCCATGTCAGCGCAGGAAGATCAACTCCTCGAGCTTGTAAATGACGACGGGCTGAAAAGTATGTTTGACATAACATCTCTGCCGGCATTCTGGATCAAAGTCAAGGCTGAATATCCTGAGATAGCCACGAAAGCACTTTGCTTCCATTTCCAACATCATATCACTGCGAAGCGGGGTTCTCTGTAATGAATGCAATGAAAACTAAATTGCGGAATAGACCGGACATAAGGAACCTCCTTCGAGTATCGCTGTCTCCCATCACCCCTCGATGGGACCGTCTTGTTGCAGCGAAACAAGCCCAGGGCTCGCACTGATTCAGTGATATTGGTGTGTTGCAATGATTTTATATGTTCATACAGGGAAAATATGCGCTGTGTGTTTGATATCCAAACATTACTTAAAATGTTATGATGCTATTGACTTATCACTATATTCCGGTCGTCATTAACACCCCCGACCCCGGTCGGCCGGTCCGCAAGAATATTGTCAATATTAAACCGGTCCGCGGTGCAAGAAATATCGGGGACCCCCGCTAAGTAGACCCATCAGTTTTCCCTGTGGGTGGGCTTTACAGTCGACCTCAAAAATAATGACAGTGTTGCTCGCTGCACTGTTTGCAACAGTGACTTTTCTATTGCCCATGGTGGGTTAAAATGTAAGAAATATGTTGAGGTGAGTTTAACAGTTCATTAGCATAGCTAACGTTATTTAAACTAGCTGGCTGGCTGCTAAGGGGCTCCGCTATTGATGTCCTACCTGATGAGGCCGAACTCCCTGTAGACTTGGCTTAAAGTTGTAATAGAATAAACATGATAATATAATATAAGTACATATTTTAATGTCACATTTGCTACATATACCCAACCAGGTTTACAGATTAGACAAAATCACTAAACAAAGTATTACATACACCCTTGGAGGTCGCGGGGCGGGGTGGCGGGGGGGAGGGTGGGATATGGTGTTGCAGTGGGGTGGGGGTGCTACCTCCCTGAAATGAGTTTCTGCAGGGTGGGATGTCTGCTTATGGATAGGTTGGGAGGATGGTGCAGTTCTCCTTGAGGTACAAATTGAGGAGAAAGTTGATAGAGATCACTTAAATGGTGACCGGTTTAGCTGTCAGAGGTAAAAGGAGACCGCTCCCATTGACATGTTAACCAGTGGTCCCGGATTTAAAATTTTGGGTGTGAGATTCGGTGAGGAGGGGGAGAAAAGCACTTCGCCCAGCAGGACATGATGTTCAGCTGCTCCCTGCCCAGTGGCACCATGGAAACCAAGCCAGTAGGGCCTACAGAGGGGAACTGGTTAGGTCTTTAGGAGAGAATAGTTTGTAGAGTGGGGGAAGAACAGGTGAATGTGATTGGGGGGGGGTTGCTGTGCCTGGAGTCAACAGAGACTTGATGGGCCAAATAGCCCTCCTTCCTGTTCTGTGACTGTTGCGTGACTCTCTGTCTCTGGTGATTTTGGTGTTGTCACTCGGGATCTCACGACATGGAGTGAATCCGAGTCCTTTGTATCCGGGACCAGAATAAACTCTATTTCTCCTACCCCCTTCCTGTCCTCCACCGTCTCTCTCTATCCCCCCCCTCCCTCACCTCTGTTCTGCCCCCCTCCCTTCCCCCTCCTTCCCAAATGAGTGAGCTGTGCCTTCCAACACACGCACAAACTGCAGGAGGAACTCAGCAGGTCAGGCAGCACCTACGGAGGGAAATAAACAGTCCAAGTTTTGGGCCGTGACCCTTCTTCAAGTTTAACCCTCCTTTAACTGTGTTTGAGTCTGAAACTCGGGCTCCGTGAACAAACACCAGTAAAACCCTCCACGGTTGGGGGGAACTGAGATGCACTGAGGATCTGCTGCATCCTGCGAACCTCATCTTCACTGTAAAATCAGAGCCCTGACATACGGGCTGAAGACAAGACCCTCTACAGTCGCTCATAACACGGATCGCCAGGTCACGAGCTTGTTGCCATCAGTGGGAACTTTTAAAGAAAAGATTAGCTTTGTAATGAAACATGGAAACACACAGTGGAGTGTGCCGTCCGCGCCAACAACCAACGCAGTCCAAGGATATGCCGGAGGCAGCCCGCTAGCATCGCCACGCCCCCCCCCCCCCAGTGCTAACGTAGCACGCCCACAACTTGCCAACCCTAAACTGCGGGTATTGGAATCTGCGGGGAAACCAGGGCACCCGGAGGAAGTCCTCACGGCCACGTGGAGAACGTGCAGGCTCCTTGTAGACAGCGGTGGGACTTGAACCCTGATCACTGGCGCTGTAAAACCGCTAACGCTGGCCACTGCGCTCCGTGCTGCCCTCTGTGGATTACCGCGTATACCG